>NW_024355526.1:694704-714081 GCF_902729225.1 Pteropus medius | reverse complement strand
GGGGGTGCGGGGATCCTAGGGAGGGTTCGGGGCTCGGGGACTCCAGGGCGAGTTCGGGGATCCAGGGCGGGACGACCCCTGAGCGCGAGGCGACCCGTGGGCGGGGTTCGGGGCGCGGGGATCCTGGGGCGGGGTCGGCACGGGGTGACGCTGGGCGCAGTCTCGCCCCCCACCACCCGCGGCTGCGTGGCGGTCGTTGCCCCGGGATATCCGCGGCCGCCGGGCCTGATCGCAGGCCCCGAGTCGGGGCCTTTGGCAGCCGCGGCGTAGACCTGCCCGGTATCTGGCCCTCGGGCCGAGGTCTGCGGGCCGGCGATGGTGGGCGCGCGGGTGAGCGAGGTGCGCCTGTGAGGGAGGGCGGGCCGGACGCCGCAGAGGCGGCGCGGTGACCCGGCTGTCTCAGGGCGTCCCCTTGGGGGCGGGAGTCCTCCCTGGGTCATGCTCCAGCGCCCTGTCGGGAGGGTGGCTTCTCTCTTGGATCGGGAGTCTTCACGCCCCCCACTAAGACGAGGCATCAGACCATATGTAAATGCTTGCTCTTGCTGGGCTGCTGCTGGCCGGTCCACTCTGTCGCCCAGCGCCATAGCTGTCCTTCGGGGACGTTCACTTCGTGGAAATAACAGCCGTCTCCCTTAGGTCTCTGTGGGGGACTCCAGGACGCCAGGGCCTCCAGCCATGCAGCAGCAGAAGCACCCCAGGCCTGACCGGGAGCCCCTGTGGGTTCTCTCCTCTGTGTCTGGCTGGGGACATCTGACCGTGCACCCCTGACATTGGGTGTCGCTGGCAGCCGCCAGGGAGCCGTGTCCCAGTGGGCTGGGCTGGGCCCTGGACTATGCCGTCCAAGTCGGCCTGCCCGGGCCGCCCGGAGGCAGCAGCGCAGCAACCCAGCTCCCCCGGAGGCAGGACACTCGGGGGGCAGCCCCTGAACATGGACAAAGACCTCGCCCTCCGTCCAGGGTCCGCGCCCACCAACACCTGTCCTGGCCTCGAGAAGAGCCCGGGGGTCCCTCTGAACATCCCAGCAAAAATCAGTGGTGAAGGCCCACAGGCTCAAGCAGAACCCTTCACCCCAAAGCCACCGGCCAGGCCCAAGCTGGAGCGGGCACTGTCCCTGGACGAGAAGGGCTGGAGGAGGCGGCGTCTTCAAACCAGTCACGAGGACCTGGAAGCCCGCAGTGGCGCCAGCCCCTCGGGGGGGTCCTTGCCGGACCAGACCCCTGGGCCCCCTGTGCACACTTGCTCCCCGCCCGGCCTGAGCACTTCCTTGCAGGAGATCCCCATGACCCGCAGGGTCCCGGGGTGTGCCCGCGGGAGCCCCACCTCCTGGGGCAACTGTATCTCCGGAATGGTCAGCAGCTCCCCGGACCTCCTGCCCCGGAGCGGAGCCTCGGCTGGGGGCACCCCCAGGCTGGCCGACGTGCTTCCCTCACGCCCGCCGCCCGCCATCGACTGGAACACCACCTCCGACTCCCTGCGGACGACACACAGGGTGGACGCGGATCACGCCGACTACAAGCTCCGCCTGCAGACCAGACTGTTCGGGGCCCACAGTGGCCTGGGCCCCGGACGACCCCCGAGCCCCCTGGCCTGTGACAACTGTTCCCTGCGCTCTGCCAAGTCCTCCTTCAGCCTCCTGGCGCCCATCCGCGCCAAGGACGTCCGGAGCAGGTAGAGCCTCCTGGGGGTGGGTGACATTGTGACCTTGACTTTAGGGCTCAGGAGCAAGCTCCACAGGACCGCGTGACGGTGTTCTCCTGAGGTGGAGGCTAACGTAGCTTTCGGCAGTCACCTTCTCCTGGCCCCGCCACGGAGGGGCGCCCCTTCCAGAATCTGTCCTCTGGTGGTGCCTGGGGACAGGCGGTGTGGCTGCGAGGCGTCCTCCGCACACAGCGGTAGCTCATTCATCCATCCTGCCCTGTGCGGCCTGCCTTGCCGGGGCGTGCGGGCCCCCGCGCTGGACCGCCGAGCTGTGCTTCTACCTGGCCGCGTTCTGAGGCCACGTGTCTGGGTGGCCCCGGGGGGCGCCCGCGGAGCGCGGAGGCGAGGGGGATGCGCTGTGCACACGCCTGCCCCGTAGCCGGGGGCGGGGGCCCTCAGGGACCACGGCCGAGCCACGTGGGGGAGAGTTCTCGGGGCGCACTCACGGCGCAGAGGGGACAGCAGTCACGGTCCGGGCCTGATCTCTTGCGGCAGGGCCCCCCGTTTCTGGTGTTCTGAGACTGTCTGCTGGGCACCCCACCAGTGTGACCTCCTGCTCTGCCCCGAGCCCGTGGGCAGGGATGGCTCATGTCGCGGGGGCTTGGTTTCCGGGGCTCGTGGGGCTCTCATAATCCACAGTGACGTTTGCGTAGCTTGCAGAGAACCGGGGTGCTGCCCATCTTACCTTCTGCTCATGGCTCCCAAACGCTGCTGCCTCATAGCTCCCAAGGCCACAGCCACCAAGTCACTAGACTGGGGCCCCAGAGACTTCTGAGCTGCCTGTCCAGACCTGCAGCCTCTTCTCCTAGGCCTGGGCTGGTCCTAGGGGCTGGGCCTTGGGTCCCTTTGAAGTGCCCAGTCTGAACCTCAGAAAACTGTCCTGTCCCCGCCCCTCCTCCCACAGTCCCGTCCCCTGTCCCCACCTCTCCCACAGTCCTGTCGGGCTCCTGCTTCTCTCCACCTGGCACGTGCCACGCAGCCTTCCAGGGCTGGGTGGCTTGTCTGAAGCACACACTGGGCCAGGCCCTGACTTGGGGGGCCGGAGAGGCACACCCCTGCGGCTGGCCCGTCCCTGGGTTTATCCCCTCAGACCCTGACTGCATATCCCACACAGGAGCTACCTGGAGGGGAGCCTCCTGGCAAGCGGGGCGCTGATGGGTGCGGACGAGCTGGCCCGGTACTTCCCAGACCGGAGCGTGGCCCTCTTCGTGGCCACCTGGAACATGCAGGGCCAGAAGGTGAGGGGGGCCCCCTTGGGAAGAGGCCGGGGTTCCCGTCAGTCATTTCCAGGGCCCCCGAGTGGCGTGCACGGCCCACCTGACCCCACCCAGTCCCTGGGGCCCCCAGAGGCCTCCTGCCGGAACCCCCCACCACCACTGTCAGGGCCCAGCCACAAAGTGTTCTGTTCCTCAGACGCTTGATGGTTTGGAGCAATTTCGGGCCAATAGTGAATTCGAGAGGAAGGCACAGTGCTTCCCTGCGCCCCCCGCAGCCTCCCCACCTGGACACCCCCACAGCTGGTGAAGCGTTAGTGGCTCACCATCACCCAGAGCCCCTTGTTCACCTGGGGGTCACTCCCATAGGTCCCTGGGACCTGACGAATGCATGCGTGTCACGTCAGTGGCTGGACAGTGGCAGGCACCACTGTCCCTGTCTGTCTCCCACCAGCTAGGGATCCACCCTGTGGTCCCCCTGCCCTTGCCTGGGGTCCTGCCTCTGAGCTGGGGGTGCCCAGGGAATCTGTTGAGACAAGCAGGAAACCACAGGCATGAGGGCTGCTTTGTGTCCCGAGCGCCGCAATGACCCAGAGCTGACTTCTGGGCATTTGCTTCTGCGGAAGCCCATTGGCCGCTGTCCCCGCCGGCCACTGCCCCCGCCGGCTCTCTCCAGCTAACCCCATGCCTCCCTGGGACCCCTTCACACAGTGAGCTCTGTCCCGAGGTCAGCGGTCTGTGTTGCCCCGCATGTGGGTGCCTGGGTTCGCGGGGGCTGGGCGTGGGCTTCCTCTGGCCGGAGGCAGCCCTGACCCTGTCACCGCACACACCAAGGTCTGTAGAGGATGGAAGGACCGTCCCTTCTTGTGGCTGCATCCCAGTGGACGTTCAGGAGACAGGCACTGGGGAGCAACAGGCAGGGCCGCCACGGGACGGGGTGTGGCCGATGTGACCGGAAGCCCCACAGAACAGTGACCCGAACGAGATGGGAGCAAATGTCTCTTGAGTAGGAGGAGGCAGCAGGTCCCCAGGCTGGCGGCTCTGCTGTTCCTAGTTAGGAAGCCACCCTGTCCATCCCTGGGCCCAGCCTGCGTCCTGAGCCTGGAGGCCTTGGTGGTGGGTGGCATTGCAGCCGCTGGGTGCAGGAGTGAAGGGCGTAGGGCGCTCACCTCCCTGCGTGACCCGCAGCACCCCAGCTGCATGCAGCGGGCGTCCCTACCCGAGTACGCATGTGGGGTGCACACGCAGGGTGGACTGTCAGGCTTGGGGGCCGCGTTGGCCGCATGCAGCCGGTCTGGGCAAAGACAGACTGGGACGCAGAGAGGCCCCCGAGTCGCGGGCCCCCTGGCCCTGCTAGGTTCTGCTCTCCTGCAGGAGCCCCCTTCAAACCTGGATGAGCTCCTGCTGCCGGCCGAGGCCGACTACGCCCAGGACCTGTACGTTGTCGGGGTCCAGGAGGGCTGCTCTGACAGGTAGGCCCGTGCCTCCTCAAGACCCCCCACCCCACCCCCGTGTGGGTCAGCACCCTGGCCGCAGCCAAGCCCTGGCTGAACACACGAACCGCTTTCTTCTCAAATGTGACTCGGAGAATTTAAAATAAGTGAGATTTAGTTTCTAGTGAATAAATAGCTGCTCTAAGAGATCACAGACGCGGCAAAGAGCAGCTCGGCCGCCGGGGCCCCTGCAGCCCGACCCCCAGAGTGTCGCTGGCCGGCCCCGGGGGCCGTGGGGCCACCGCTAGCCTGTACTAGCTGTAGCAGCATGCCTGCGGTGCTGTCGAGGTTCACCTGTCCCTGCTCCTCACATGGCAGGTGGCCAGTCCAGAGCAGACGCTCGGGGAATGGGCTCTGCTCCCCAGGGAACCTGGCCTCCACAGGGTGGCCTCACTCCTGCCCGGCCTGGGACTTCTTCCTGGGCCTCTGCCAGGCGGGCCAGGAGCTCCCACTGGGGCCTCAGCAGCCCCACATCACTGGAGGGTTTTGAGACAGCAGGGAACATGGGCCTTTGACGTCACTGGGGAGGGGTGCGGGAGGCCCCAACCTCTGGCCCAACACACCATCGCCCTGGGTTGCTCACCCGCCATTCTCCTTGCAAGACAAGGAAGTCTGATGTGGGGTCCCTCCCAGCGGCTCCTCAAGGGGCTGTCTGGCCCGGGGTCCGGGGCGCAGAGCTGGGGTGCCCCAGTCCCCTCCCCAGGCAGCCTCCACTTCCTCCTGCAGGCGGGAGTGGGAGACGCGCCTGCAGGAGACGCTGGGCCCCCACTACGTCATGCTGTGCTCGGCAGCCCACGGGGCGCTGCACATGTCCGTGCTCATCCGCCGGGACCTCGTCTGGTTCTGCTCAGGTGAGCGGCCTGGTCTGCGCTGCCCACCGGCCACGCCTCTGTGGGGGGACGGGCGTGTGCGCGCAGAGCACGGGCACTGCCTGGGGGCCGCGGTGGGCGCGGACGGCCGGGGCGTCTGCCCACGTCAGCCCTCTGCGTCCTGCCCCACTCAGAGGTGGAGAGCTCCACGGTGACCACACGCATCGTGTCCCAAATCAAGACCAAGGGGGCCCTGGGCATCAGCTTCACCTTCTTTGGCACCTCCTTCCTCTTCATCACGTCCCACTTCACCTGTAAGTCACCTGCCCCTGAATCCCACCGCCCCCTCCCCGTCCAGTGGATGAGACCGGCCTGAAGGGGCTGACAGGAGGGCAGGGTGCTGGGTCTCAGCTTGGCCTTGCAGCCTGTGACAGTGGTCTTCGTCCCACTGGGCCGAAAGCAGGTCCGTCCAGGGAGAGGCGCGCTGGACCGGGCTGCTGCGGGGAGGGGTCTCCACCCGGCTGGCCCCCAGTGTCCGCCCTGAGTATTAGCTGCTGGCACAGCTGTCCTGCGTGAGGCACAGTGCAGCCCGCCACTCTGTCCTTGCAGCTGGAGACGGGAAGGTCGGCGACAGGCTGCTGGACTACAGCAAGACCGTCCAAGGCCTCGCCCTGCCCAAGAACGTGCCAGACACCTGCCCGTACCGCTCTGACCCAGGTGAGCGGACCTCGCAGGAGAGGCGGCACCTCTGCCTCGTCCCCTGCAAGCTGAGCGGGGACAGACTGTTTAGAGGTTTGAGAACTGAGGTCAAGAAAGAAAGTTCCTGGAATAAAGTCACCGTGAGACGGGGCGTGGCACCTGCCTCCTAAGTGGTGACTGCGTCAGCCTGTTTAGTGGCTGGGCAGACGGACGCCCGAGAGGCCCAGAGGCTTCTGCCCACATCGTCACGATGTCGCTGGCTGGGCTCTGCCTGGTCCTCGCCGCCCGCTGCCCGCTGTGCTCCGTCCGCGAGCTGTGCCGGGACGACCTGAGTGTTGGTGGCGGGCGCAGGTGGGGCGTGTGGCAGCCCTGAGCGTGAGGGCCACTGTGTGCGGCCGACAGGTCACGTGGTTTCTGGATTGTCTGTCACTGTGAAATGAAACAAAACCACACTCGAATGTCAACCGGGGAACTACTGCAGCACGCACCCCGGCACCCTGAGGCCCCCAGCCACCGGGTGGCTGCGACCTTCTCGGAGGCGTCCTTGCCCCATTGTGGCTATATGTGGCAGGGGACACAGACTGGCCCTCGTCACTGAGGCCGTAGCTCGAGGGACAGGCGGGACTCACGCGCGTTCTGGCTTGTGCCCCAGCGGACGTCACCACGCGCTTTGACGGGGTGTTCTGGTTCGGAGACTTCAACTTCCGCCTGGGCGCTGGGCGCATGGCCGTGGAGGCCATTCTGAGGCAGGACCCGGGCGCCAGCGTGCCGGCCCTGCTGCAGCTCGACCAGCTCACCCGGGAGATGAAGAGAGGTGAGGCGGGGCGGGGAAGGCCCGGGGGGCGGGTTCCAGGGGGGCGCAGCCTGGGCCCCGCGCTGGCCGGTCTGAGGCGGCCTGCGCCCGCTCCAGGGTCCGTCTTCAGGGGCTTCCAGGAGCCGGACATCCACTTCCTCCCGTCATACAAGTTCGACGTTGGGAAGGACGTGTACGACACCACGTCCAAGCAGCGGACGCCATCGTACACGGTGAGTGGGGCGGTGCTGCGGGCTGGACGGGGGTGACCGCCCCTGAGTGCCCTCCTGGGGGCGGCCCGGGTGCCGCCGCCCGTGCTCGGAGGCCTGGCCCATGCGTCCAGGCGCTGGTTTTACTGGAGCCGGTCGCTCTGTCGGCCAGTGCGCAGGGTGGCAGCCTCCAGGCTGGCGGTGGACAGGCCACTGGACGCGGGTGCCGGTTAGAACCTGGCGCCTCCGCCTATGCCCACGGGGCTGGGGGTGCCAGTGCGGCCTGAGGGCAGTGAGGGGGAGGCCTCAGCACCCAGCTGGACGCCCGGCAGGGACGTGGGTGTGGGCGACGCTCTGGGAACGGCCGGCATGGGGCCGCCGAGCCGCAGGGCCAGGCGAGGTCGAGCGCGCAGCAAACTGGGCTGCCTCTGTGGTCTTCCTGCAGGACCGGGTCGTGTACAGAAGCCGCCACAAGGGCGACATCTGCCCACTCAAGTACTCTTCCTGTCCCGGGATCAGGACGTCCGACCACCGCCCCGTGTACGGCCTGTTCCGGGTGAAAGTGAGGCCGGGGAGAGACAAGTCAGTATCCGCCCGGCCTCTTCTCTTCGTGCGGGCGGCCAGGCTCGGGGCCGGGGCCGGGGCCGGGCCCTGCCCACTCCGGGGGTGGGCGCCCGCTTTGGATCTGGGTGCCTGCCGTCGTCCCCTTGCGTCCTGACAGCCCCTGGCAGGAGCAGGGGCCCGGCAGCCCTACGTGGGGATTGCTGCCACGGCTGGATCTGAAGTGGGTGTCACTTGGGCGACATTCCAGAGAGTGGGGACCTGGCCAGGCCCCTGCACACGCCCTCCGGTGATGTCAGCAGAGCCTGCCTGGCCCAGGCTCTCAGTTCCGCTCTCGCCGGCAGCTCTGGGGGTGGGACGGCCAGGCCAGGCGGGCAGAGGGCCGGGGCCTGGGCGCCCCCTTGTGGCCGGCCCCACCCTTCCTCGGTCCTGACCCCTCTCTCCTCCGCAGCATTCCACTAGCTGCCGGCAAGTTTGACCGCGAATTGTACCTAATAGGCATTAAAAGACGGATTTCCAAAGAGATGCAGAGACAGCGAGCCCTGAAGACCCAGCACTCCAGCGCGGTCTGCACCGTTTCTTAAGTTTGCCAAAGGACTGTCTCCTGCCGCCGGGCGCATCCGACCGAAAACCCCGGAAAAGACAGGAGCTGGTGGGGGGGGCACCGATGAACCAGCCGCTCCTGCTGTCCTGGCAAGACCCGGGCAGGAGGCTGGCACTGCGGGAGGCATGCCGCCCCATCGCTGGACAGGAGCCAGTCCACTTACAGACGCGTCACCCGTGTCCCTGCAGACACCTGGCTTCCCTCAGCGCAGACAGAGCTTGGGCCCTGGCGCTGGCCGCACCACACCTGTCACTGTCACTCGGCAGCAGACGTGAGCAGCTGCCTGTGCTGACTCTCCCGACTCCATGTTTGCACACCCACGGCCACGCCATTGTCCAGATCACCTCCCAGCACCCCTTCCTCACCTGAGCACAGGTGGCCCAGTACTGGGGAGGCTGCTCGGTGGGGTGACCTGGGGTCCCAGATCCCATGGCGAGCAGAAGGACCACGCTGAGTTGTTCACAGGGCCAAAGCCAGACAATGTCCAGGGAGTGACCGCGGGTCCCCGCCGCTGGGCCAGAGCGAAGGTGAGGCCGACGCCTCAGGGCTGCATCCTGGCCGTAAGGAGCTGGACTTGCCCCCCACCGCCACCTCCCTCTCCTCTGGCTTTGCTGACGGCAGACCATTTGCTCGTGTAACATTGGCCATGAATGGCACTGACATAAGCAGTGCATCTCTGGCCTGAGCAACTGCTGGAAGCTTAGACTGTCACCACACAGCCACCTGGGCTGGCGCTCCACCACGTCTGGGATTTTTTTCAAAGGGCTTAGAGCCCATTATTGCTCTGTCTCCCCCCAGCTCTAGGAAAATTCATAGGCTTTGAATGTGGAACAAGCTAGGGGCATTCAACCTAATCTCTTAGATTATTTATTTTCCATATTTATATTTTTAAATAAATGCACATATTGAACCTTAAACCCTTGCTGGCCAAAGATTGAGTCCTAGAAACGATCTGTACGCATGCCTTGTTCTCACAATGTCCTTGTAGGAAAGGCAGGTTTGCTCTGCCAAGACAATCCCGCTATGTCACCCCTGCTGGGTTTGCTCCATGCCATGTCCACCCCATCCACGCCATCCACGCCCCGCCCACAGCCCAAGGTGTTAGCTAAAAAGCAAATACTTCAACTGGGAGTGAATCCAACTAAGTCTATACAACTTTTATTAGCATAGGCTCCCTAAATGAGA
Organism: Pteropus medius; assembly: GCF_902729225.1. NCBI lineage: Eukaryota > Metazoa > Chordata > Mammalia > Chiroptera > Pteropodidae > Pteropus > Pteropus medius. Next base: position 704,816 of record NW_024355526.1, on the reverse strand, counting down.
AATACAAATTTTAAAGTAGCACACACACAACCTTTGCTGCAGATGGGAGAAACTCCATTCCTGAGGAGGCACCTGTCCCTCTAAGCTCACAGTTATCCAGGGGGTCTCTGCCTCAAGTTTGGCTGGAATGAACGTGCTGCTGAGTTTCAAATCAACCCAAAATCTTGTGAAGACTTTGTGGTCACGGGGCTTAAAGTGCGATTCTATGGCCTCTTCCTGGGCATCTTCTCAGACCCAAACCATGGAAAAGGGACTTGAACTGGGACTCTGAGGAGTGACTTTGGCCCAAGCCCAGGCTTAACATCCAGAGACATCACTACATTCATCCAAGTTCATGGGTCAGTTACGCAATTCATTTCATACCAGCCTTTAAGTTGTAGGTGGGTGGGATTTGGAAAGCTAGTTTAAAATTCAAAGTAACACAAACGAAGTGGCCAGTCTCTGGAAAGTTAGCGTCCCGGGACGTGTGGAACACGACTGCGCGTGGGGCGGTTCTGGAGTCCAGCTCTCACCCTCAGACACCGCTGTGTCCTGCCTCCAGGGCTTGCGAGGCCTGCCCCAGGCATTGGGGTGCCAGCCAGCCTGCCCTCAGGAAGCACGGTGCTAACGGGCAGCCGGATGAGGAGGTGGCGGGGTGCACCGAGTGCTACAGGCTGTGATGGGCTCGGGGCTGGGAGGGTGGCTGGGGGAGCAGTGAGGGATCAGCGGGGTGTTGTCCGGGGCAGGGTGAGGACGGAACAGGAGAGCCCCGCGCCCTGAAGGGGGAAGGGAGGTGGCCAGCACTAGCGTCCAAAACAGACGGCTGTCGCCTTCAGCAGTTCTAGGATGTTCACAAAGCTGCCGGGTCGTCTGAAGTCCACCTCCGACTGTGCAGGAGCTGGGAGAGGACACCGACCCCACTCCACGAGCCGCTCCTGTCCCAGCGCACTGAACGGCAGCCACGCGCGCCCCCCAGTGTGCTGGTGGAGGGGCGTCTGCAGCAGCAGGAATGCGCCCTCAGACTCCCTGCTGCCGGACGTGGCTCGTCACCCCAGCCCCCGCCTGTGGACGGGCCGCGCCAGGTACGCAGAGCAGTGCAGGCCCGCGCCGAGTGCAGGGCAGCCCCCGTGCCAGTGGGTGCGGGAACGGGGTTGAAGGACAGGCCCCGGCAAAATGGGAACCAGGGACGCGGGCGCCCGTTCGGCTTCCCCAAAACAGCTTCCCCGCCCACCTCAGCGGCTGGCTCCTGAGGGCTTCAGAAAAGGTGACGCGCAGCCTGACAGCTGTGGCCAGGAAGCTGCCCTCTGCCCCAGGAGGCCCCGGGTCCTGAGGGCGTAATTTTGAGAGCCACGAATCTATCCCATCACCAGAGTCAGGGGACCTCACGCTCCTGCAACATCCACACACCCGCAGAACCTACGGCTCCCGAGATCTTCCCCCCAGTCACGTGACCACGACTGCCAATTCCAGGAGCCCCCTCACTCCGTGCTCTTGACACTTCCCTGAAGAGGCTTTGCAATGCTGGGTGAAACTGAATGAGCTCAGGGCGGGTCACAGCCACCCCATGCCTCCTTTTTAGGGAAGCTGCTGGCCAGGGTGGACCTTTAACCATCTCGTCCTGAACCAAAGGACAGTGGCCACCGCTTCATCATCGGTGTCAGCAGACTGCCCAGAGCACCACCATGCTCCGAAGCAGACCACCTGCCCCGAACTCGCCCTGGCACCATCAGGGTGCTCAGTGACCATCCCAGGAGGCGGCAGCTCAGTATGGGTGGCACAGGACTCTCAAGAAGCCGAACAGGCTCTGACAGCCCACCGAGTGGCCTCAGTGGCAAGTCTGGTGTTGACCCACCGAGTACTAGACAAGTGACCTCGCAGCGACCCCGCCTGCTGAACCTCAAGAGACGCATGGGCGCCAACCCCATTCGCCATGGCAGCTGCTCCGAACCTGTCTGCCCTCCGCCGCATCTCGGGCTGGCGTGGAGAGTAAGTATTTATTCCAGTGGCTGGCACATTAGATTCGGGAGGGACGGAGCTGTGCTCTGGGTACATTAAACGTGCTTGCTCGGTTAGAAGCTGTCCAGTTTGCTCCTTTTATGAGTCTGCGCTAAATTCGCATCCAGAGGAGCGCGTGGAACACACTGTCCGCAGCTCCGGCCGGCGCTACCGGAAGAGCCGGTAGGTCTTGGGCAGGCGCCCGTCCCTGCTTGACAGTGCCGCCTGGATGTGCTCATACGTGGGCAGGTCAGCCAGGTCGCCCAGGGCAGCGACCGCCGGCTTCCTGCGCAGCATCTTGGAAGCGACCCTCTTGATGTCTTCCGGCTTCACGTTGCCTGCCAGAGAGCAGAGAACAGTGACACACCTGACACCCACGCGGAGTTCACGTCCCTGCGTCGTGCTGTGTAGAATAACCGGCCACCGCCACCCCAGCCGGGGAGGAGGTGCTGAGGACTCTAGAGGGTCCAGGCGCAGCGTGTGTGGACTGCACGGTCGTCAGGACGAAGGCCCAGCAGACGTCCACGTAAGTGAGAAATAAAACGCTCCTCGCCTGGCGGGTTATCTGTGGGATGGGCGAACAGAACCTGCAGGGCCGTGCGGACAGCAGGGGGCGCGGGAAGGAGGAGCGAGGGCTGCACACACGGCTCGGCCCTCCGAAGACAGCACCTGGGACCCGGGAGACGGGACTGAGCAGAACCCACAGCCCGGGCCACACGCCAAGCAGCAGGTTTACTGTGCTGTGAGGATGAGGCTTGAGACTGGGCACTGTCGTACGGGGGCGTCTGAGGCGCCTCCCCAAGGGAGGACAAGGGCCCGTGCCTGGGTGGGGCAAGAGCCGTCCCTGCAGCACTCCCAGCCCAGGACACACCAACTACGCAACTGTCAGCTTCACGCAGGTGACAAGCTGTGACGGCAGTGGTGCTGACCCTCTGGGCTGCAGACCCTTTGAGAATCTGACAAAACAAAGATAAACCTGTCCCCACGAGAGTCACGACAAACAGAACCTGGCATACAACAGGAGGGAGTGCCAGGCCCTCCTGACGGTCACCTGTGGGAGGCCATGAGAACCTGGGCCGGCATCGGCCACAGAGCCGCAAAGGGCCCTGGAGCTACTGCCCCACGTGCACGCGGCGAGAACTCACGGATGAGCGCGCACAGCTCGTGCGGCAGCTTCCGGGAATGGGTCGCCAGCACCTGCCTCCCCACATCCTCGAAGATCACAGGCCGGGACTCCAGGTTCATCATCAGCATGGACATCAGCTGCGTCTTGGCTCGCTCCAGCTCCACCTGAGGGTGACAGCCAAGCCGCCTGGTTCATCGCCCAGCGGGCTCCCATCAGCAAAGAGCTCAGCCACCTTAGCCAGCAGGGCTTGCAGGAGTGTGCCCCGGCCTGGGGGTGCCGAGGGAGCACGCCTGCCACACCCCGCCTGCCTTGCTGGGTCGGAGTCCAGACTATGCTTGACAAGACCATCACCACGCCTGAAATGAGGACGAAACAGGTTTCCCTTGGGCTCTTGCTCACTGTTTAAGAAGCTGACCACACAGCACGTAAAGGGTGAAATGTCAAACGCCAAACTCCAAAGCTGACCACGCATCGAAATCACAAGGGAAATGAACCGCACGCGGACCCTGGTGCAACTGGTCCCTGCTCCCTAGGGGACACCGAGGGAGCGGCCATTTCCCAGCTCTGCACCAAGAGCCTCTCCGACCATGTGTGACATTTAAAACTGAGTGCAGCAGTCGGTTCGCAAAGTCCAGCCTGAAATTCAAGGGCACAGAAAGGAGCTGATGAGAAAAGCCAGATTCTCAAAGGGTCTGAATCTGGGAGCTACCAGACCTTGCAGAACAAATACTGGCCGAACTGGCTGTTAAAATTCCACGTCGTTTTTTAAGTATGATAATTCCTAGTTTCCATCGGGCCTTTTCTAATTCTGCAGCTTCAGCAAACACTAAACGTTGACCTCAAACTGATCTCACGTTAGAGAAAGCTTTATCCCGCAGGGCGCCAGCAGACCCACAAATGTTCATTTGTAAGTGAGTTTTTATTATTAAAATGACACCTTTTCTGATTAAAAAGGTAACATGTGATTACTGCAAAAAACGTGAGACGTACAGAAAACGTGGCCTGAAGGTGAAGCGCAGGGGCCAGCCCAGAGGCACACGGCCTCGCCTGCCGCTGCTTCTGGCACTGTGCGTGCGTGCGTGCGTGTGTGCGCGCGCGCGGAAAACCTGCAATCTGTACCAGCTCTGCTTTCAGAAGCAGCAGAGCTTCTAAACACGCAAGATATCAAAAAATGAGCTAAAAAAATGAGGGAAAAACCGAGATTAAAACAAAACGAAGGCAGAAAAAAGCCAGAAAGCACTGAGTGCGGCTCGTTCCCTGAGGGGTGGCCGAGGAGGACGCGGACGTCTCTGCTTTTCCTTTCAGTAAAGCTGGAAAAGCACGCGAGGCAGCCCGAGGACGTGTGGGGCCAGTCAGGCGCCAGCCGACCAGGAGGAGGGCTCCCCATGGGGAGACGCCCAGCACAGGCCTGGGGCACCCTCGGGCGGGGACTGCTCTGGCTGGGACGCTGGCACTGGGGGCGCAGAGAACAGCCCGCCCAGCACTGTGGGGCCATGGCGCCTGGCCGCGCTTACCACATCCACGGTCCCGCCCATCAAGATGAACTCCTTCGTGATGATCTCCACCATTTCCCGGACCTGCGGGGGGAGCGCCGAGTGTGATGCTTACCCAGCCCCACGGGGAGACGCCTGCTCCGAAACAGCGGCTCCACCCCCGAGATGCGGCCCGACTGCAATGCGCTCACCTGTCGGGGGTCGGCGCTGGCATGGACGCACAGCAGGCCCGTGTCCTCGTAGCTGTGGTGGTAGGCAGTTGCGTTGTACATCCAGTGGTGCCTGTGGGGACACAGAGAAAGGGACACCGGAATGTGCCATCACGGTGTGACGCGCCCTCCGCTGGGCGGTGGCCCTGGGGCGGCATGCCACACACCTGTTCAGCACGTTGAGGTAGAGCCTGGTGAACATGCCCTTGCCAGGCCCGCCGGCCGAGAAGGAGCCACCGCCGCCCATCATCATGTTCAGCACGGCGAAGGGGATAAAGTCCGCCTCCTGCAGGGAGGTGGGGCAGAGGTCAGCCGAGGGCACGCGCCCGGCCTGGGGCGCGCGCGCCTGGCGAGGACTTACCAGGAAGGAGCAGCTCTCCAGCCCGATCATGATGTGTGTGAGCTCGGGGAAGGCGGTAGGGCCCAGGCTGACGTTGGACATGTCTCTCTCCAGCTGTAACGAGGGAGAAACAGGCCTCGCAGACGCTCTACGAAACCCCGCACACACCGAAGGGCCCTAACAGGCCCTCGGCTCAGCGGGTGACCGTGCATGCTCTGAGGCCAGGACGTGCACTGAGATAAAGCCACGACCACACAGGCCACCCTAGCACCTTTGAGACAGACACGGGAAGCCACAGAAAGCGCCTACCACTGAGGTGGCGGGCCTTTCCCAGCTCGCTTTACCTTGACGATGCCCCCGGTGTACTGTGCTACCGACCGATCCACGTCCACAGCAGTCTCGCTTCCCCAGGCCGTCTGGCTTCCCAGGAGGTACTTTCTGGCGCATTCCACGAGGTGGTCGTGCTCGACCCCAACCCCTGCCAGCACCATGCGATCCGGGGTGTAGTAGTTTCTCAGGTAGGCGTGAAGCACCTCCCGGTCAATCTTCGCTATGTTTTCCGAGGGGCAGAAACGGCGGAAGCCAACCGTGTTCTCCCTGTAAGCGGCCTGATGAAGGAAGCGGGAGAAACACAAGTGACAGAGGGCACAGCTGGCTTTCCTCAAGGAGCAGGCCTGCCATCACCCCCAGCTGTGCTCGGGGAAGCCCGCCGGCTGCCCCGCGTAGCTACGGTGCAGCAGTGGCAGCTCCGCGTTTACTGAACAGTGACAGCTGCCTCTCCGGAACGGACATCCTCACACCTGTGAGAGGCTCGCTCCGGAAGAGCGGGAGGCATGTTGTTGCCATGAGAACCGGGCAACAAAGAACGTGCGCGAAGAGCGGATTCAGAGAAGGGGCGCGTCCCGCCAGCGCGTAGCCCGCGAGGGCGCCAGGTGGGCAGGCCGCCCCTCCTGCCGCCCTGGTGTCAGGGCCACCCGGTCTTGTTTTACCTCGTGGATCATCTCCGTGAGAAGTGGTTCCGGGTCAGGCCGCATACTGAGGTCCTCCAGCTCAAACTGGACAGCCATTCGTGTCATCTCAATTTCTTCATCTGTGAAAGACCCAAAGACGGAGCTCAGACGGTGCAGGCCAGCAGGGAGCTGGCCCGCGCGTCCTCGGTTGCTGGGTGTGGGCGGTCTCCTCTGCCTTCATCTGGGGCAGATCTGGGGTCACGTGGCATGTGTGTGGGCGAGGGGAGCCTCCATGAGGGCAGCGACCTGGGGAGATCAGGCCTCTCATCTGGCTTTGCCACCGAGCAGCCGCCTGGACCTGCTCTGAGCCTCAGCGTCCTCCCCCTCTGGAAGCCCTTGGGCCCCTGACCCATCCCAGTACCGCTGTGAGATGACAGTGGATGTGAAGGCACAGACCAGTGTCAGCTATTGGAACCAGTTCCAGAAAGATCTCAACATGGAACTGCAGCCTTGAACACAGCCTAGGTTGCATGAAACGGCCGTCAGGCCGGCTGGGACAGCCGCATGGCCCCTCCTGGCCCCTTCCTGGCAGCGAGCTCAGAGTCCTGCCATTTGCAAGGCTGAGGAACAGCATGGAGACAGGGACCCATCGCTTGGGGCACTTAAAGACAGTCGAGATGCCCTTCTGAAATGAAAGCGCTGAGTTCACTGATATGTCGCAGGTGCAGGGGGCCGTCTCTCGGTCTTAAGCACCAAGGGCTTTCCCACTCATCAGCGTTATCTCCCAGGAAACGTGCCAACGCGCGGTGGGTGAGCCCGAGGGCTCCGACCATACAGTGCTCCCACACACCTCCCTTGTCCCAGCCCGTGCCCGCTGAGCGGCCCCGATGCACACCTGTTAGCCTGGGATGCAGGACCACGTCAGCCAGCAGGCCGACCACCGTGTCCAGGCCCTTAGAGTCAGCAGACACAGCATACATGGTGGTATCTCTGGAAAAACCAACAACGCCGGGCACCGAGGTCACGACGGGTGCACGCCAGGTGGGGCTGGCTATGGTTCTGTGCCCGCGACCGGCGCGCGGCGCTCTTGCCCACAGCCCGTCCCACACCATGCGCTCTTCACGGGTGGGAACGAGCTGCCCGCAGGCCGCGTGTGGAAGCGACGGTGTCCGGCCAGTGCGGACGAGAGCCAGTTGGAGCTTCCTAAAACATGGGCTCCCTCCATGGTGAACCATTTCACCAGCGGTCTGAGTGTCCCCTGCATGAAGTGACTGGCCCATGTGGGACCATGCCCGGTCTTAGATGGCCAGGGGACAGAGACTGGTTGTAGCATGAGCTCAGAGCACGAGGCACTGTGATCAGACAGGCACACGCATGACAACCACAGAACCGCGACACAGAATGTAGTCGAGGGGGAGACTGCGCAGAAGACACACAATTGCCATGAGACAAGTGAGCCCATGCGGGGGACGCGGCAGCCAACACCTCTGCAAAGCAGGGCTGTCCTTCGGGGGGCTGCAGGACCACGTGGGAGAGTGGCAGGGACAAAAGCCTGAGCTGAAGAAGAGTGGGCTGTGTCGGGGTCAGGACAGTGGGCTGTGTGACCAGCAGTTCCCTACAAAGTTGAAGAGGTTTGGGGCCAAGACACGGAGGAGCTAACACCTGGCACCGAGTGTGCCTGCGCTGCAGGGCAGCTGGGGCGGGTTCTAGGGCTTTGTGGATCATGGGGATGTGCAGCCTCCACGCTGACACGCACAGATGGGGTTCGACCTTTCACGCACACACTTCAGCGGTCAGACTTAAATAACCAGCCCCTTCAAAAGTGGGATCTTCGTCCACCCATCTCGTCCTGCCCTGACAGAGCTTTCTGAATGGGCACCGCACCCGGGAGACGACCGCCACTTGCCCTGGTCCACAGTGCCCACACCCCTCCGTGCTCCGGCGACAGGCTGGCCCTCTACCCAGCACACCGCTCCTCCTCTAGGCTGAGCCTTCACACCCACTGTCCCCAGGTCTCGGCCGCCTCCCTTTGCTCCGTTTGGCAAAGTCCTTCAAGAACCAGCCCCAGAGTCACGGTTTCTATCCGTAAGTCAATGACCGCTAACTTTCCTGACTCCAGACCGAGTTAGTAGCTCGTGCCTCATGCTCCCACCACCCGTGGCTCCTGGCTCTTGTACCCTTTACCTGTGGCACGGCCTTCTGCCCAATCTGTGAGCATCTTGGGGACAGGGCCTACTCTGTATCCCCAGTCACTGCCTGGCTCAAATCATAGGATAAGCAGCCTTCTGGGAACTGCCTGGCCCTCAAAGAGTGCTCCTTTGTGTGAGTCTTGCCGCCTGTGTGTTTTGCCCACCCAATTCTCTGCCCGGGCCGGGGCTCACATCTCAACTGACCCTCGCGGCCTGAGGGGAGGGGCTCAGTGGGACTCTGACCAAGAATGAGAACAGTTCCACGTGGATGCAAAGCAAGCTTGTGTGTAAAAGCTGGCATACCTTGACGTCTGGCAGTCACAAATACCCCCGTGTTTTTCCAAGGTAAGCAGGATTTCATCTTTGCTGTCAAAGCGATCAGTGGACTAACAGAAACAAGTAAGAAAACCTATTTAGACTTAGCAATCCCAAACGATTCCTAAAACACAATTTATTTCTGCTTTCAAAACACAGAAAATCAAATTATCTATTACCATTAACTTGGCAACCTTAACATTTATTAAAACCACCATCCTAAAAAAGCAAAACTTGACAATTTCCCAGATATAACAAACTTCACAAATTGGAACTGACCGAAAATGCCAACTTTTCCAAAAAGTGAGCAATTCCACTAAGATATTTTGCTTCATATCTTGATCCTGAATTAATAAGAACTGGCAACAAAAAGAAAAAAATTGACAGGTTAAATCAGCGTTCAAAAGAGAAGAGTTACTCAAAAGAAACCCTGAGTTAAAATTGTGAATATGACTAAACAACCACATTTAATTATCTGAAGGTGAGGGGTGACGTCAATACCTTGATTGTGATGGTTTTACAGCTATACTCATGTCAACAACTACGGAATTGCATACTTTATATTTGTGGTTGAAAACTTTCAGTTACAGAAAGGTAGAAAAAAGGAAAAAAAATCCACCACCAAAATGGCCACTGTTCACACTTTGGTTAGAGTTCTCAGATTTCATACTACGCTTTTTCACACAGGATACGACTCACAGATGACGTACTAATTACAAGTGACAAGCACATAACACGTGAGCGTGTTAAAATAAACGGGACTGCCCACGCTACCAACAGTACTTACTTCCTACAGTACAAAACTGTCCAAACTTATTCTGGGATGCCACGCGCAACCCATTATCCAGTGTGGTAACTTTGGTTTCAAACTTTTCCTGTCCACCGACTGTAGCGAAAACGGGTGTGGGTGCTCCGGGTAAGGGAGAAGAGAGGGGGATGCTGGGGTAGGCACCGCCACTACTGAACGGTCTGTACACGGGGGCTCCAGACCTAAAACAGGAAGATGGCCCAGTTACAACAGGCTCGAGATGACGGGACCTGCAACGACCACCTAGTGCCGTGAGTCGTGTTCTGTCTGCACGGAGAGTGACATCTCCCATTCTCAGGGACTTGCTTCCACATGCCTGCAGTCGTGCACGGGAGTGCTCAAAGCACTGTGCCTGGCTGCAAACCCCGCCTGGGCCCAGGGACCTGCGGCAAGTGGGTTGTTACTTGGGTCAGAACTGCCATTTCTATAAGACAGTAAGAACAGCATCTCACGGAGGGGGCCAGGCAGGGTAAATCAGGGCCTACGCACAGGGCACTGGGCAGAGCCCTGCCCTTCAACAGCCCCACAGGACTCCAGAAGCCGCACCCCTCAACCTGGCCAGGAAGGGCCTGAACGGTCTCAACTCCAACGGCCTCTCCAAACTCATCTGCTACCGCCCCCCCAACCCCCACCACCCCCGCAGTCTCATGGCCCATTGATCCATTCCCGGAACACACTTGGCTCGTCACCCCCAAAGTTTGTTCTTTT
>NW_024355526.1:637413-694693 GCF_902729225.1 Pteropus medius | reverse complement strand
CCACCACCCCCGCAGTCTCATGGCCCATTGATCCATTCCCGGAACACACTTGGCTCGTCACCCCCAAAGTTTGTTCTTTTTGGCCCACTTGCTCTTGTCACATGGCTGACATCTCATCCTTCATCTCTTGGTTTAAATGTCACCTCCTCAGAGAGGCTAACCCTCATCACTCCACCGGAAGTCAGTCTCCCCCGCTATGTTCGATCTCTGAACGCTGCTCATTTATTTCAAAGCATTCACGTGACTGCTGATACCCGTCTGTACTCACTGCCCGCGGACTGCGACTTCCCACCGCGTCCCTGGGCCCGACCCAGGGCTTGGCTATACCTGTCAGCTGAATGGACATGCCAAGGTGGGAAAAGGCGGCCTGGCCACCCGGGCGGGAGGGCAGTGGGGACGGACAAGGCCACTACCAAGAGGCGAGGGGGCGGAGCACGGCAGCCAAGGGCACGGCCCGGGCGGGGACAGAATGCCGGCTCCGCTGGTCGAAGGGGCCGAGGCCCCGCCGGCTCGGCCTCACAAGGGGCACGCGGCAGGAAGCGGCCGGGCGGAGACGACACGTGACCTCGGACCAGTCCGTCGGCCCGGGCGGGGAGGGCGGGAGCGGACCCAACAGCCGGGGAGCGGAGGGGCGGATGGGACTCGAGGTCCAGGGCGCCCGGCGGGAAGGCGCCCCCGTCGCCCCGGGAACGAGGCTGGGGTCCCGCACTCCGAGCCCGACCAGCCGGCGCCGCGTCTGGGCGCAGGGAACCCAGAGGCAGAACGTCCCGAGGGACGCGGGCCGCCTCAGCCCCCGGCCGAGCCTCGGCCGGGCCCCCGCTCACCTCAGCCGCGAGCGGCCCCAGGAGCACGGGCCTCGCAGCAGCCGCGTCGCCGCGAGCACCACCGCCGCCATCTTGTGTCTCCGCCCACCGCTTCTGTCGTCACTTCCGGCTCCGCCCCCGGCGCCCCGTCCCCCCGGCGCCGGCCCGCGGCGTTCGGGCGCTCGCTTCCGGTGCTCGGAGCGGAAGCCGCGGCCTGAGCCTCGGAGCGGCGGCCGAGCGGCGGGCGACTGGGGCGGCCGACCGGGGCGGCGGCCGGGGCAGAGCCGAGGCCATGGAGCCGCCGCTGCCGGGCTAGAGAGGGCCGGCGCCGCCGGGCCCGCGGCGATGGCGGGCTACGCGCGCCGCCCGGGCGTCACCCCGCTGTCCCGGGCCCGCAGCCTCGTCATTCCGGACGGTGAGCAGCCGGGCGGCGGGCGGCGAGCGGGCCGGGGTCGGGGCGGGGGCCGGCGGGGCGGGCGGGCCCGGGATCCCGCGGCCCGAGCCGGCCGCCTGCCAACCGAGGCGGGCGCCCCAGGCTCCGGGGCCGCGGTCCAGGTGGGCGCTGGCCGCTGTCCCCTCGCCGGTGGTGCCAAGGTCCAGGTGAGACGGCCACGCAGAGCGCCAGCGCCGGCGCGCGGTGAAGTCGCTCTTATTGTTATTCCAGCTCCAGCGTTCTATGAGCGCCGGTCTTGTCTCCCCCAGCTAGACTGTGAGCGCCCCCATGGCAGGGACCTGGACTCCCACTTCTTCGGCATTCGGCCGACGTTTATGTGCTATGTGCCCAGTCCGGTGCTAGCTTCCGTGGGAGACACAGGTGAGAGACCAGCTTCAGGGACCCGGGGTCCCTGCACTACCTGCGGGTCGCTCTGCGGTAGCGTTAACTCACCCACTGACCCAGCGGTGAGCTCTGAGCGCCGCCGTGTGCCCGGCACTGGGAATGCCAGGTGGACAGCCGTCCCCTCCCACTAGGGGCTCACAGTCTGGTCTTGGGGAGACACCGGCACCCCAGACAGACAGCATAGGGTGCTAAGTGCCAGGTAGCAGAGGGAAGGGCAAGGGAGCCTTCATCTGGTAGGCCACAACTGGACACCAGCTGGAGCGGCCAGGCAGCCGTCAGCGTTAGTTCGTCTACATTCTCTCCTAGCAGCTGCACCGCCTGCCACCCAGGGCCTGCAGTGAGTGTTTAGGTGGGGGACTGAGGGACTACCGGTAGCCCACAAGGGCGTTCATGAGGGGTCACAGACAGGAGGACATGAACAGCCCCACCGGCTGTTCAAAACCTACTGGGAGTGTTTTCAGCATCACAGTTACCCGGGCTCATGGAAGGCAGGAGCCTGGGGCTTGTGTTTTAAAGAGTCCCCAGGCGGTGAGAAGCACTGCAGCAGAGATGTCACGTCAGAAGAAAGTCGTGGTTGTGAGAGCTTCCCACGATCACAGTGGGGTGACGATGTCTCGTTGCAGATTTTGTCTATGGAAAGGGCAAGTGTGCTAAGCAAGGTCCATCAGGAGCCCAGGAGACGCACTTCGGAGGTAGAGTGGTTCGGCAGTCCCCTCCTTCCAACACAGTGCCAGGCACATGCGCGCTGGCGGGGTTGTCCGTCTGATGGCACGTACCTCGTGTACCTGGAGCCCGGCAGTAGGTGGGGGTGGAACCCATGGATTCAGTGTTGGCCCTGGAGTCGAAGGACAGGGTGCAACCGAGACGCGAGGGACAGCAGGGAGGCGGGAAGTCACTCCTGCGGGGTCTGGGGAGATGGCAAAGGCTGCAGTCGGGGGAGCCACCTCGACACAGGCTGGCACCTGGGCTCGGATGGTTGGTGGACCGAAAGGGCTGCAGTGTGGCTGGGTGGGCACTGGGAGAGCAGGAAGGAAGTGGGGGGGCGGGGAAGGAGAGGGTGGCTGGCTGAGTAGGAGACGATGGAGGTGGCCAGCGACCGCAGCGTGGTGGGGCCTTGGTGCTGACAGCCCCCAGCGCAGGGCGCGCCCCTGGCCAACTAGCCGCCTGTGCGGGAGTGCGCGGGCCTGCCCGGGTGGTCCCTGTGGGAACCAAGGGGCGTAGCCTGGGAAGGAGGAGGAAGCAGATCCGTGTGCTTGGCCAGCTTTCTCATTTCCTAGCGTCACTGAGTTCTGGCAGAATGACCATGGTGTGTTCCCAATTCTGGACGTTGTCTTATCCCGGAAGGAGAAACGCATAGGGAAGTCCTCCGTTAACCTCCAGGCGACCTGACGTTTGCGGTGTCTGTTATTATCTCAGATGATAAACTTGAAGAACTTGAAGAGGCAAACCCATTCTCCTTTAAAGAGTTTCTGAAAACCAAGAACCTCAGCCTGTCGAAAGACGACACGGCCAACAGACTTTACTCAAAGGTAAACGAAGAGTTGTTTGTTGAGACTTCAGATAGAACCGCACCCCCCCCCCCCCCGGCACGTGTCCTGATTCTCAGAGCTCAGAGGGGGTGCAGGAGGTGTGGGAGAGCAAGGCAGTGCCGGCGCCAGTGGGGAGAGGAGTGGGTTCACCCTGCGGCCCCTCCGCTCTCCCCTCCTGGGGCAGACAGGGCGGGGCCTTTACGTTCCAGAGTGGCCCTGGCCGCGCGTCCGAGCCTTGCCTCCCACGTTCCCCCTAGGAAGCCACAAGGCACTCGCTGGGGCTCAACTGCAGCTCCCCAACCTCCCAGACCGCGGGGTTCGGCCTGGAATACCAGCAGCCGTTTTTCGAAGACCCAACGGGGGCTGGCGACCTCCTGGACGAAGATGAGGACGAGGACGACGGGTGGAATGGGGCCTACCTGCCGTCCGCTGTGGAGCAGACGCACTCGTCGAGGGTGGCCGCCAGCACGTCACCCTGCAGCACCTACATCTCCTTCTTCTCCAGCCCGTCAGAGCTGGTGGGGCCTGAGTCGCTGCCACCGTGGACACTGAGTGACTCTGACTCGCGCGTCTCTGCGGCGGGCAGCCCCAGCGCTGACTTTGCAGCCCACGGAGAGTCTCTGGGGGACAGGCACCTTCGGACGCTGCAGATAAGTTATGAAGCAGTAAGTGACAGGGCTGTCGTCAGCGCCCTGGTAAATGGCCTGTGTCTGAGCAGCGTCCTGGGAGGAAATCTGGAGCCTCCTGGGACGCTTGGTGACCTGGGGCTCGGCTCCAGGAACCAGAGAGTTGGCGCAGCAGCCCGTGTGGAGGCTGTGCAGAGCGCTCTGCCCTGCGTTCACCGGTTGCATGTGAATGTAGCTCGCTGAACAGTGCTCCGAAGGGCTGGGAGGTACGGCCCGTCTCGGAATGAACTGGAATGAAGTGGAGGCCCTCAGAGGGCTGCCCTGCAGGGAAGAGTCCGCTTGGCTGTCACTCAGGGCCATCTCGCTAAGCGTTCTGCATAGAGAAAGTTAAAAAAAAATCACAGTCCCCCAGAAAGAGTTACGTGGGCAAAACGGGAATGTGTGGCCATTGGCCCTTCGCTCGTGGTTTTTCTCCGAGTGGACGGCGGCTTGACCCTAGAACGTTTCTGTTGATCCAGAAGGTCCAGGGTCGGGCCGCGGAGGCGCAGACCCCTCTGGGGTGAGACGCGCTGTGTCTGATAAGGTTTTCCTTCTCTACAGCTGAAAGATGAGAACTCTAAGCTGAGGAGAAAGCTGACTGAGGTCCAGAGCTTCTCGGAGACGCAAACAGAAATGTAAGCTTTCCGTCGGGGCTGCAGTTAGATCACCTGACGCGCAGGTTGGTTCCGAAACGGGACGCAGCGCCCAGCTGGGTTGAGTCCGGTTCTGTCATGTGTACATCCGGCCCCGGCCTTGGTGCCTGGTCTGCTGTCAGTGCACCCAAAACATTGTCCCAGATCTATCACCGTGATGGTGGCGGAGCCGGCAGACGCCCCTCGAGCCGGTGTGGGGTGCTGCCCCGCATCCCGCCGAGGTCCCTGCCTCCCTGGCACGGGTTCATTCTAGAACAGTGCACACCGCTGGTCTTCATCCGATCGGCCCAGCGAACGCCTCTCAGAGCTGGCTGAGACTCGGTTTGTGACTGAGGGCGGCGTGGTTTGTCCTTTGACAAGGGTCAGGACGCTGGAGCGGAAACTGGAAGCGAAGATGCTGAAGGAGGAGAGTGACTACCACGACCTGGAGTCGGTGGTGCAGCAGGCGGAGCAGAACCTGGAGCTGATGACCGTACGGCGGGGTGGGCTGGGCGGGCGCGACGCGGGCGAGTGTCGGGCTGTGTCACCGCGGTGGCCCTGAGCCCTGCCTGGTGGGCACAGCTGTGAGATGGGCCCATCAGAGTGGCTCTCACTGTGGGAGGGCTCTGCCTGCTGGCCGGAGCTGGCCGGGGGCCAATGGCGCGTGCAGGGGGGCCAGGACGGAGGTGATGTGTCCTGTGTCCACGCCACTGTGTCATCGATGCCTTTTTCTCGGTAACAGAAACGGGCTGTAAAGGCAGAAAATCACGTCATGAAACTCAAACAAGAAATGAGCTTGCTTCAGGTAATTAGGCCTCAGGTTTTCACTTGTGAATTTGAGTGACTTCTGGAAAAGACGCATAGGGACCTCTGTTGGGTCCTCCCTCTCCGACGGACGAGTCACCTAGATAAGGGCCATGCACGCCCCTCTCGGGCCAGATGGAGGCCACGGCTGTCCCCCTGGGCCAGCCGCGGAGGGCTGCGGCTGTCACCGGGCTGCCTGGGTGGCGTGTGTGCCTGCGCGAGTTTCTCACCCCCGGGGGTTAGAGCTGAGGACAAACTGAAGTGAAGGGGGTGGCGTTAGGAGCCCGGGTTAGGGGCGAGCCTCCATTGTCGTGGGGGCCGGGCCCCGTCCCTCAGTCACCTCTGCCGAGGGGCCGTGTTTGGCTTTGTTTGGACTGCCTTTTGGACACTCCCCGGTCACCATCGAAACCCTCACAGGCCACCCCTCCCGCCCCCAGGCACAGGTCTCCACCTTCAAGCGCGAGAACGAGGCCCTGCGCTGCGGCCAGGGCGCCAGCCTGACGGTGGTCAAGCAGAACACGGAGGTGGCCCTGCAGAACCTCCGCGTGGTCATGAACAGCGCGCACGCCTCAATAAAGTAAGCGGCCGGCGGGGCGCGGGGCCTCCCTTGTGTTACCACCTAGCATCACAGTGGCGGGGCTCCAAGCGGGGGCTCCCCTTGCCAGTGCTGTCACCCTGAGGTCACACACTGCATGCCGGACCCGCAGGCGCTTCCCCTGCCGGCGGGTATTAGCCATTCTGAGCCGGGAGGCCGGGGCGCTGGCATCAGACAGGCCTGAGTCCCACTCTTCCACCTACAAGTAATTTCTCAGGGCCCCTGGCACAGTAAGAGCCCCTGGGCGATGTCACCACGTGTCTCCTGGCTGAGTGCTGTAGGGGCCGCGGTGTCCCCAACATGGGCACTGAGTTAGGGAGGTGCCCGTCGCTTACGGTGAGGACAGAGGCTCTGCAGAGGGGGCTAATGTCCCAGATACCTGTGCTCCGCCGCTGCTTCTGGGCCCCGGGCCCTCTGTGCCCTGTTGCGGTTCTGGCGGCCGTCCGTGATACCCGTACCTTCGTTGCAGGCAGCTGGTGTCTGGAGCGGAAACGTTGAATCTCGTTGCTGAAATCCTTAAATCTATAGACAGAATTTCTGAAATTAAAGACCAGGAGGAGGCTTGAGGACCGCCCGGAGCTTCCAGCTCACAGCACCGACGTTCCGCAGTCACTACTCACTGGATTTTAGATGCCATTGTGTCTTAAATATGCAGTCTTCACCCACAGTAAAGATATTTATCATGAGATGCTAATTTCATGACCCCGAACAGTATTATTAGCCAGCCCCGAGGAGCGGCTCCCACGCGCAAGGGTCGCACCTGGGGGCCAGCACAGCCCTGTGGTGCACCCCCGCCGTCCCGCAGACTAATGCTGTCTTGGAAGACGTTTTTATAAAAACCACCGAGTTTTTAAGTTACTGAACGTGGAAACAGCAGATCTGTGATGCGTGGTTTCCATTCTTATTCCAGAACATTCATTGTACGATAAGTTCAGTTGATCAGTCTTTATTTCATAAATTGAGAAAAACACTAAATAAGCTAGAATTCAAATGGTTGCCTTGGACAGGGACTTGTGCCTTTTCGTCATCGCTCAGTGCTCCCTCTGGCTCACGGTCCACTCCTGCGGCCTTAACGGGTGGCTCCTGCGGTGGGTGGCCTGAGCATGGACGCCCCACGCAGCAGACGCTGCGGTCCTCCCATAGGGACCAGCCAGCACGGGCTCCGCACTGTGACGCCGTCTCCGTGCACCTGTGCTGGGGCCTTCAGATCTGAAACCTGCTTCAGCTGGAAGGTTTCAGGCACGCTTTTCAAGTGGCCTTCTGTACGACGAAGTTTGGGATTCGGGAATGGGAGGCGCCGAGCCAGCCAGGTTAGCTCCCAGTCTCCCAGGCCACCTTTCCAAGCGCTTTAAAACGTGGGGAGGCCTGGTATACACTGTGCCTTTTTGGTTATTTTCCTGTAGATGTTATTTTTTAAGATAAATTTTCCTTCCTGTTCACATTGACAGTTTTCTTATTTAATAAACTCTAAAATTCACATGCACGCCCCTTTTTGTCTGACTTAGCCAGTTGTTCATGCTTGGGAATCGTGCGACTGCCCTCTGACGCCAGGACGTACACCTTGTCCCTGTCACAACGGGTGGCCTGTGCTGGCAGTGCAGCGTCAGCTCTGCCTGTGCAGTCGAGGGTAGCTCAGACCACTGCTGCCCCGGCCAGACCGCAGTGCATGTTTAGGGTTGGACAGGTTGGATTCCCGCATTAGAACATTCTGGGAGATCACGTGGTTGAATTTTCAAAAGATGTTTAGATTGTGGACTCTGACCTGAGCTGCAGGGGAGAGCCTTCCAGAGGTGGAAATCTTTCGCTCGCCCCGCCCACCTCGTGCTCCTGCAGGTCGGTGAAAAGTGGGTTCTGTTGTAGAGCTGACTTCAGACGGCGGTCTGGTCGGGAAGTGCTCGGATGAGGTTCTCTTCTGGGTGTACACGCAATAGCTCTGGGAAGCGTGTGGGCCCAGCTGTCCCCTCCCTCTGACTCTGGGAAGGCTGCTGGGAAGATGCCTGGGGCTGCAGCCCTGCGTGAGGGACACAGCATTTTACAGGGGTTGGGCAAGATGAAGCAGATTACCAGCCTGGTGTCCCTTTCACCCACCTGCCCACAAGCCAGGCTGGGCCCAAAGCTGGGCGGCCACCCAGAGCACCTCTCAAATGTTTCACTGACCCCTGACCCTGCGCTAAAGCCCCCTCCAACTGCTGTAGCTGAAAAAGGGCTGGGGGGCAAGGAGGCTCTAGATGAAGCAAAGGGGGATGGACACAGGCTTTATTACACTGTTCTCTGTATAGTTTGAAGTGTTCCCTAGTTAAACGAATTGAAAATACAAGTCACGCTAACGAATCCGTTGTCGCGTCTGCCTCTGGATTCTGGAGCTGCTCAGAAAGCATGGGAAGGACGAAGTGCTTCACAGTCTCATCATTCCAGTCCTCGCAGCAGCGACCCAGGCTGCGGGGCTCCCCGCGGCCCCCTGCGGCCCCCAGCTGCAGACTCTCCTCAAAACCCGCCTCTGCGCTTCCCCAGAGGGAGCCTTCTCAACTTTCCAGCGGAGTCCTGCTCACCGTCCAAGGCTCTGAGCCTCAGCCTCGGCAGTGGGGGTAGCCCCTCGCCCCCGCCCTGTCCCCCTTGAGGCGGACACCCAGCAGGCCTTGGAGGTGGGCCAGAGACCCTGCTGGCCAGGACAGCACCAAGCACGTGGCAGTTTTCTCAGTGGTTGCTCAACCAAAAGCCTCGATACAAGTAACGGAAGACGAAAGGAGCACACGAGGTGCCTCCTGGGGCGCCGCCGTGGGGAGAACCCGCCCCACAGCGCGGCTGGGCGGCGGCGGGCGTGGGCTGGGGGCTCGTGCACTACCGGGCATCGGCCTGCGGCCCGGCCAGGTGGAGCGCGGACGCGGGCATTCCGAGGCCGGCCGCACGGGGGCAGCACCGACCCGCCGCGCCGCCAGGGGCCAGTCCCGGCGTGCCCCGCGTCTGGAGCGTGGCCGCGAAGGCGGGACTTCCGGTCGGCGGCGCCCGAGTCGCGCGGCTGCCGGAAGCGTGGTGCGGTGGCGGCGGCGGTGGTGCCTGTGCTGCCGGCAGGTGAGGGCGCGGGTGAGGGCGGAGGCGGTGTCCCGGGCCCGGGCGGGTTGGCAGGAGAGCGTGCGGGGTTGACGGCGGTGACCGGTGACGGGAGCCGCCTGCGGGATGCTGCAGGCCCGCGGCTCTCAGCTGAGTTCCGTCCGTAGACGTCTCAGGTGTAAGCCAGGCGCTTTGTGCAGGAGCGGGGGGCTGTCCCAAGCGGCGGCTGCCCTCGTCCCCGTCAGTCTCGGAGCAGAGGCCATGCCGAGGGCAGGGGACCCTGTTTCTCTTGCTCGGTTTTGGCCCTTGGGCCTGTGCTGTGTCTTTGGCATTTCCCCTGCCCATGCCTCGTCCCCCGCCTTCTCCCTCTCCGGCTTCCTACCGCTTTTAGTGCTCCCGCTTTGCATCAGGCTCTCGTTCAGTGTCAGACAGCGCCAGGTGCTGGCGATGTGACAGGGCCCATAGCAGGCCCTGTCCTCAGGGGCTTTCTTCTCCGTGCTGTCATTGCCAGCCGCCTGGTCGGTCTGCATTTCCCTGAACGTTTGCCAGACTGCTGTGTGTCCAGCACTGCCGCAGGACAGCAGGCTGCGCCTCCAGCTGTGGTCCTGGATTCGGCTTTTACATGGTCCCTGTCCTTGTCCTCCAGTGTCTGCCACCACCCCCTGCTCTTTCTGCCTTGAGCGACCAGCTGACTCATGGCTTGGTCGTGAGCAGTTGGGCCATGTTGGCGTCCATCACTCCCCCCTTTGCTGGTTGCAGCCTCAGAGCAGACACGACCCACTCCAGTAGCTTCAGCACCTGAGAGCCAAGAGTGGGCGTTCATGGGCCATGGGAGGGTGTCCCGTCTCCCCAGCCAGGTGTCCGGAGCCCAGCGCCTGCTTCAGTCCGGCTTCCGCTGCCCCCGCAGGAGAGTGGGATTCATGCGCATCTTTGGTTTCTAACGTCACGTGTTTTGGAGGCAGGCGGAAGTCATGGATATAGATGCCGAAAGAGAGAAAATAACAAAGGAGATCAAGGAGCTGGAAAGGATTTTGGATCCCTGCTCCTCCAGTATCAACGTGGAGGTCTCGGATTCGAGCCTTGAATCGGATTCTGACGCAGGTCAGCGCCTCGGCACGGTCAGACAGCCGTGTCTGCCCTTGGCCCCTGCCAGCCATACTACACCGCGGTGCTGCTGGGGCCTTGCTGCCGAAGGACACATTCTGCCCACCTGCTCACTGCTCTCCGCCCCCCGGGGCCTGAGTGCCCCTCACCGCTGCTCTTCCCAGAGTCCTGCCTGCAGGGGCCAAGCCATCCAGGGCCCCTGGCCCACCCACCCCTCTCTGGCCTTGGGCTTAGCTCTGTGGCCCAACACCTCCCTCTGACTGACTCCACCCCCTAGGATGGATCCAGCCCGACCCCTCCCTCTGACTGACTCCACCTCACCTCCTAGGATGGATCCATCCCCGTGAAGCCTTCCCTGCATGCCTGGGGGCAGTTCACGTTAGGCCTGGGTCTTCTCTTTCCCGCTGACCCTGCCCTCAGTCCAGCACCCGCCTGCCGGTCAGTGAGCGGTGCTTAGCCGCTGGGCACCATCGGGGAGGAAAGCAAAGCACATATCACCCCGAGGTCTTTTAGCCCCTCCTCCGCCTGCAGCTGCCCAGGATATGGGCCGTGTGCTGCGCCTGCTGGTTGTCTCCTCGGGGCCTGCGGGGCCCCCTGCCGGCTGCCCGTTTCTGTCTCCATCAGCAACACGGTGTGCTTGCATTCCCACAGATTCGCTGCCCGATGAGGACTCAGACACTGCTGGACCCCCGATCTCGGTAACTACTGACCGGAGCTGGGCGTTCCCATGGGGGCAGACACGCCACCCCTCCAGCGGGCCCGGGATGGGGTCTTGGTGTTATGCATTTTAAAAATAACGCGTTTGTTGTTAAAGATAAAAGATCTCAAAGTATTCATCGTCGAAACTACAGTCATTCTGAGAAATGACAATTGCTAATAGTTTGGTGTTTGTCCTGGTTTTTCTGAGCTCCGTTTACCGTGCATTTATCTCAGCGTCACGTCGCGGGCCCCGCCCCTCGCAGCTTACCTCTCTGTCTCGCTTTACCCCTCTGTACAGTGGAGACAGTTACAGCCCAAGTCACTTTGCACATACGAGAACCTAGAACAGTGTCTGACGAGAAATCGCTTATTTATGCCAGTTACGTTCTTTGATCGTTTTGGAATTTTGTGTCATTTTGGAAGTTTTTTATACTTGCTCTTTGGTTTTTTTTACTAAGTTGTTAGGTACAGTTATTTCTCGTCTGTAACGGCTGGCAGTCCCCCTGGCATGGAGTGACCACAGTTTTTTAGAGGCGTTGCCTTCCGATGGACATTCAGATCACTTCCACTTTTTAGTTCTGCTGTGGGCTGTCACCTGTCGGTGATAGAAGCCTTACGGGCCCGTGACACAGTTCGAGTTTCACAGAGACGCTTGCTGTGGAAAGCGAAATTGCTCATTTCCTCACGCCTCCCACTCCCCGAGCACATTCCTAGAAGTTGAAGTTCCTCGCGTTCTAAACCCTGCGTGGCTTTGCAGCGGCGCTCACGCCGGTTCAGCGGCCAGAACGTGGGCTCGGAGGCTTGTCAGCCCACCCGGGCCACGAGGGCGAGGGGGCGGGGGGCGTCTGTGTGCCCCCTCGCCGTCATCAGCGATTTCTCCTATACCCAGGAAGAAGAAAGATGGGGCGAAGTCAGCAATGACGAGGACGACGCCAAGGAGAAGACGCTCCCCGAAGACCCCGAGACCTGCCTGCAGCTGAACATGGTCTACCAGGAAGTCATCCAGGAGAAGCTGGCCGAGGTCGGCCTGCTGCTGGCACAGAACCGGGAGCAGCAGGTGGGGTGCGGTCCGGCCCCAAGAACCCCCGGGGCCAGGCCTCCCAGGACCAGGGCTCGGGTGGGGCCTGCTCCCTGGCAGCCCGGGTCCCCGTCTCCACAAGCAGGGCCACTGCCGCCTGCCACAGAGGGGCCCCTTGTGTCCCCACAGGAGGGAGTCATGTGGGATCTGGCAGGGTCCAAAGGCCCCAAGGTGAAGGACGGCAAGAGCCTGCCCCCGAATCTGTACATAGGGCACTTCATGAAGCCCTACTTCAAGGACAGAGTGACGGGAGTGGTGAGTTAGCAAGGGGTGTTGGCTCCCTGGCGGGGGCGGCGGGGGGGGCGCACATCCTATGATATGCGGGGGCTGCTGTGAGTTCCCTGGCTTCTTCAGGATAACACCTTCCAACACCCTAAAAGTCCCAAGCCCAGTGGTTAGAGTCAGGGCCCCCACTCCTGAATGGGAAGCCGGCCTCTGCTATACAGATAAGGCCATGGGGTGTGTCCTTCGGAGGTGGCCACGGTGGCACGCTGGTAGCAGTGTCGAGGCCTAGTGTGCCAGCCCCCTGTTCCAGGCGGCAGCCCTCCCGCCTCCTGCCCGTTGATGCAGCAGCTCTGGGGCCAGGCTGCCGCAGGGGGCTCAGGGCAGGGACTGAGTCCATGGCGGCCCCGCAGGTGGCACACCGAGGTGTGCATCGTGACACTGTCTTCTGACAGGGCCCTCCTGCCAACGAAGATGCACGGGACAAGGCTGCCCAGGGCATCAAGGCTTTCGAGGCGCTTCTGGTGACCAAATGTAAGGGCCCAGGCCCGGCCCCATGTGCCCACAGAGCTGGCCACGTGGAGGCCCGTCCCCACCCCCGCCCCCAAGTGTGAGCTCTCACGGTGGCTTCCCGGGTTCCTGCGGGCTTTGACCACTGGGTTTGGACACCTAGCCCCCTGCTTTTCCCACGCCAAGCGGGGTCCTTGTGAGCACGCCATCGTGTAGGGTAGGCCGGGACCACCAGCCCCGGGGCTTGCTCGCCAGTTCCACCCCTGGATGCGCAGCTCCGGAGGCCCCGGCGAGCCTGTGCCAGGCCCAGGTGGAGCCGTGCTCGCTGGATGATGGCCGGGAGCCCCTGCCAGCTCCCCACCAGGCCTACTGCCCGGGACACCAGCAGTGGGCCTAGAGGGCTGGCCTGCCGTCCATTCCTTCTGACTTGCCGTGGAAGTCAGAGCCAGCGCCGTGCGAGCGCGTTGGGGGGGTCTGACGAGAAGACGAGCATCGTGGGGAGGCGCCAGTGTGAGCCGCGGGCGCATCTGTCCCCAGGGAAGCACTGGGAGAAAGCCTTGCTCAGGAAGTCCGTGGTCAGCGACCGCCTGCAGCGTCTGCTCCAGCCCAAGTTGCTCAAGTGAGTCGCCTGCCGGCAGCCGCCCACTGCCCAGCTGGCAGCTTCGGGCTGGCAGGGCTTGGTCCAGCTGCCCCCTTCCCGCTAGGGAGAGGCGCCGACCCCTGAACCTCCTCCCAGGGGGCAACTGAGTGTCGAGGCCGTGCGTGTGAGGGCTGGGTTGGGCCAAGCAGCCACGTTTAGTTGTCGCCTGGGCACTTTGTCTGGTCGAGGTCTTGCTCTACACCTGTGGAAATGGTCCTTTCAGGAGACCTGTTTCATGTGTCTGCAGGTGGGGAGATGTGTGACCCAGTCACAGCACCTGTGGCCAGCTGGGGTCCCAGGGCGGCCTCACACCTCCCCTTGCCACCAGGGTTTGCTGTGGGAGAGGCGGGTCTTCTCCCTGGCTGGTCTCGGGAGGGGCTGTAGCCCTGGAGTGTCATCGCGGGCCTCGGAGCCTGTGGTCTGGCCTCGTTCCTGGGCATGAGGGCCAGGTCATCTGTGAGCACTGGGCTGGGACCTGGGACACTGAGCTCTGAGACATGGGGACAGCCAGTAGTCACTGCCACCTGCGGCAGCAGACACGTGGCCGCGCTAGCCACCACTGAGGCCATAGCAACAGCTGGAGGGGACCACCACTATCTCTGAGCGAGCCAGCCCCCCAAGGCCACTCCCGAGGCCCTGAGGCCGTGCTCCCCGCTGCCTTGCTGCATCGCGTGGGGCCACCAGCCCGGCGGGAAGGCAGAGCCAGCCCCAGAGACCCCCGCAGCGCGTGCGTGTCACCGTCAGTGACCCTGGGCCTCTGCCCCGCCCTGCAGGCTGGAGTACCTGCAGCAGAAGCAGAGCAGGGTGACGAGCGAGGCGGAGAGGCAGGTCCTGGAGAAGCAGAGCAGAGAGGCCGAGAAGGAGATCCAGGAGATCAAGTGAGCAGGGTCGGCGCGGGGCGTGGTCCAGGGACAGCTGGGGGAGGAGGATGGCCTGACCCGGCGCCTCGTCCCCTCCTGCAGCCAGCTCCCGGAGGAGGCCTTGCTGGGGAGCCGGCTGGATGCCCATGACTGGGAGAAGATCTCCAACGTGAGCGTGAGTCGGCGGGACGCGGGTTGCAGGTGGCGGGTCGGCCTCGGGCTCAGGCCACACCTCTGCGGTCAGCAGCATGGGGGGCCTCCGGGGGCCCCCCATTTTGGCACCTCGGGGAGCAGTGGCGCGAAGGCTTTGGGCTCCGCCTGTGGAACCAGACCTCCATTTTGGCTGCGCCAGTGTGGGCCCCCTGGACGGAGGTTCCCCTCTCTGTGTGCCCAGCTACTGGCCACCAGATGGCGACGGCACCCCCAGGCTGGGTCTCTCTGCACAGTTTGAAGGCAGCCGCAGTGCGGGGGAGATCCAGAGGTTCTGGCAGAACTGGGAACACCCGAGCATCAACAAGCAGGAGTGGAGCCGGCAGGAGGTGGGCCAGCTGAAGGCCATCGCGGCCCAGCACGGCCACCTGGAGTGGCAGAAGATCGCCGAGGAGCTGGGGGTAAGGAGTGGGCCCGCCGAGACCCTGAGGCCGGGGTCGGTTCGGGGCCCCAGGTTTGGGGCCTTCACGGGCTGTGTCACAGCACAGCCGAGGCCGTCACTTTGAGGGTGTGCCTCTCGGGGTGGTGACCCATCCACACCTCCCTGGGCTGCGTCTCCGGAAACGTCGAGCTCCTGAGACCTCATCGCCTCTCTGAGAGTTCCTTTGCCTTCCACACGCGTCCCCAAGGTGCCCGGCGCTCGGTCCCGGTCCCGTGGGCGGCGTCCCCCCCGCCCCCCGCCGTTCTCCCTGCCCCACCGGCTCAGAGGAGTTTCGCTCGGTTCTGTCTCTCGGCTTCTCTTCGTTTTCCCGAGGCAGGGACTGGGTTCCTCGCAGTCTCTCTTCAGTGGCGAAGACGCTGAAGGTCGCTTCTCTGACCTCAGCGGGGCATGAATCGTTTCCAGAAGTTTCCAGATAGCTGTGATTTCAGTTTAAGCCATCTCTTTGGGTCTCAATCTACGTACGAGTACGTTTCCCGTTTCCAGGTGGTTACGTGTCTTAGAATCCTTTTGTCGTTTTTTAGTTTGAATTTTATTAGTTTGTGACCGGAGAAGGTGATCTATAAAATCGCCATTTTTTTGGTTTATTGCTTTTATGGCCAAGCATGTGACCGAAGCAAACCAAAGTGAGTGTCCCAAAGCCGTTTGAAAGCGGAAGTGTGTTCTCTCCTGTGAGGGGCTGGGCGTCTGGAGCCCGTTGAGCGGTTCGCTGGCTGCTGGGTTAAGACCCCACCTAACTGTCGAAAAGGCTTTTCCTCCTGAATCTTCCAGAGTCTTGCTTCGTGTGTTTACTGGCTGTGTAGTTTAGTGTGCCGAGCTGTATGCTTTTATCTACTTGGTAAATTATACTGTAAGAAAGTTTTCTTAGTTTTATTTTTAAAGACTTCTTTTTTTAAAGCAATTTTAGATTCCCAGCAAAGCTGAGAGGAAGGTACAGGGATTTCCATATGCCCTTTGCCCCCACACACACACAGTCCCCCCGTGATCAGCATCGCTTGCCAGGCAGTGAATGGACCTGCACTGATTTGTCACCCCAGGTTCATGATCAGCAGTTCACCATCGGTGGTGTGCATTCCGTGGGTTTGTGCAAATGCACAAGGACACGTATCCACCATGACGGCCTCACACAGAGCAGTTTCTCTGCCCTAAAAACCCTCCGTGCCCCCCGGTCACCCCGCCGGTCTCATCACTGTCACGTAGCTGTGCCTTTTCCAGGGTGTCAGCATTGCAACCGCAGATCTGCTGCCTTCTCAGACGGGCTTCTCAGTCACGCGTGCGCAGGGCTCCTCCACGTGTCTCAGGTGTGGCAGTCCTGCCCTCTTAGCTGAGTCACATCCCACCGTCTGGACGTGCCCCGGCGTACTGACCCGTCACCTGCGGAGGGTCGGCTGGGCCGCTCCGAGCTCCGTCAGGGACGGTCAGGGCTGCGTAACTGCCGCGTGCAGGAGTCCACGTGGCGGAGGCTTCTGGCTCTGTCGGGCGAACGCCAAGGAGCGCGACTGCTGGGTCGCGTGAAGCGTGTTTAGTCCCGTGGGGACGGTCAGACGTCCTCCAAGGTGGCTGTGCCGTTTGCGTCCCCCCCGCAGCGGATGTGCCCGCCCGTGGCTCCACATCCTCCCGGCGCTGGGGGGCGTCGTGCCGCAGGTTCCGGCCGTGCTGTTAGGGGTGCAGTGGTGTCTCGTAATTTGCGTTTCTCTGGTGACCTGACCTGGCGCTGCTCACGTGCGCACCTGCCATCCGCACGTCTTCCGTGGTGAGGTGTCTGCGGAGGTCCTTGGTCCACGTCTAAGCCCGGCGGTTTCTCACGGTTGAGCTGAGGGAGGTCTTCCTGTCTTTCGGTGACAGTCCTTCGTCACATGTGCCTTGCTCACGTCCTCCCTCGGCGTCTGCGGCCTGTCTCCCGTCTGTCAACGTGGTCTTTCCCAGAGCAGACGTTTTTAACGTTAGCGAAGTCCAGCTTAGCAGTTCTTTTTCCCGTGGTTTGTGATCTTGGCATCGTACCTAAGAAGGTGTCGCCGTTACAGGCCAGCAGATTGCACACGTCCCTGCACACGGGCACCCCTTGGCCGCCCCTGAGGCGGGCTTCAGGGAGACCCCCGTGCGCTCGAGGGGGAGCGGCCGTGCCAGGCGGCCCCTCCCTCAGCCATCGCGGAGCTGGCGGTTTCCAGCGAGATCTGAGCTTGCAGTTCAGTTTTGGGGCCACGTAAACCAAAGTGTTGCTGTCGGTTTTTCCAAATCTACCTCCTCCTGTCCCGGGGATGCTCCGCACTGTGCCCACGGGGTCTGGTAGGGGGAAGCAGGTCCGTGGTTCTCGGAAGCGCATTTCGCGCGAGGCGCGGCTGTGCCCGGGGCGCCCCTCCGCACGGCGAGCGCCCGTGACGCTCTTGCTTTGGTGTGGGAAGACCGGCCGCAGCGCCTTCCAGTGCCTGCAGAAGCTCCAGCAGCACAGCAAAGCCTCGAGGCGCAAGGAGTGGACGGAGCAGGAGGACCGCATGCTCACCCAGCTGGTCCAGGAGATGCGCGTGGGCAGCCACATCCCCTACCGGAAAAGTAAGGCGGCGCCCCACGGCCACAAGACTGTCCCCGCCCCCACGGTGGGACTCGCGGATGGGGGTGGTTCCTGAGAGGCTGGAAGAAGTCGGGGCGTCCCTGGCTCCATCCTCAGTTGCCCCCTTTCGGGGTTCACGAGGCCTCTCTGCCCTCAGTCGTCTACTACATGGAAGGCAGAGACTCCATGCAGCTCATCTACCGGTGGACCAAGAGCTTGGATCCCAGCCTGAAAAAGGGCTTCTGGGCCCCAGAGGAAGACGCGGTAGGTGTGGGGGGGCCGCGGAGAACCGTCCCCTTAGGGGCCCCGGACACTTGAGTGGTCACTGAGCCCCTGACGACCCCTCATTAGATGAGCCGAGTCGGGGTGCGAGGTCATGCCTATGCACGGGGTTCACTGTCCCTCTGTCCCTTCCTGCAGAAGCTGCTTCGAGCGGTCGCCAAGTACGGGGAGCAGGACTGGTTTAAAATCCGGGCGGAGGTGCCAGGTAGGAGCGATGCCCAGTGCCGAGATCGGTGAGTCGGACGTGCTGGGCGGGAGCCTGACTGGGCTAGGAGGCCGGGGCTGGGGTGATCTGGCGCAGGAGGCGGCTTGGAGGGGGTGCAGGGGGGCTGGCTAGGAAGGAGAGGGGCTATTTCTTTTAAAGTAGGCCTTGTCTACGGCCATGCCACCCTGAACAAGCCCGATCCCGTCTGATCTCAGGAGCTAAGCAGGGTCGGGCCTGGTTATTACTTGGAAGGGAGACCACCTAGGAAGACCAGGTGCCGTAGGCGTAAAATAAATAAATAAAATGATAATAAAAAATCAGGCTTTTCTGCGGACTCAGCTTGGGTGGGCCCTGGTGGGCAGGTTCCCTGCCATCTGAATCCCTCTCCTTGGTCGTTGCGGGCAGGCTTCCCGGCAGGCATTCCAGCTCTCTTCCCGGCTGCTTCATTTTTTTTTAAAGTCTTATTAAGATGCAATTTATATACCAGACACCTCCCCCTTTTCAAGTGTGCAGTTCTGTGGTTTTCGGTGTATTCATTGAGCTGTGCAGCCATCACCACATTCGTTTTTGGAGTACTTTGATCACCCCTCAAAGAAACCTTATTCCCCAGACAAAAAAGCAAACGATTCAAAAATGGGCAAAGGACCTGCATAGGCATTTCTCCAAAGAAGACGTGCAAATAGCCGTTAAACACTGGGAAAGATACCGACATCGCTAGTCGTCACGGAAGTGCAAATCAGAGCATAGTAAGTTACCGCTTTGCACACACGAGGACGCTTATTTTTAAGAGCGGGAAATAGCACCTGTTGGTGAGAATGTGGAGAGATCGGCCCCCTAGTGCTGACGGTGGGGTCGCAGCCACTGCAGACGGCAGCGTGGCGGGTCCTCGGAGTTAAACAGAACCGCGTGTGGCCCAGCGGCCCCACTGCACAGCCAAGAGACTCAGAACGGGCTCAGGCGTCCGTCTGCACACCCATGCTCCTAGCAGCGCTGGGCACGGCAGGCAAGAGGTGGGGGCCACCTGCGTGTCCACCGCCGGACGAGGAACGCGGGGCGTAAAGCATGTGGACAGCAGGGCAGTACTCGGCCTAAGAATGAATGGAACCCTGATGTTTGCTGCAGCGGGGACGAGCGTGGGAGACAGGCGCGTGTGCGGGGCGTGTGCACAGACGCCCTCGTCTCATACGCACCCGGGAGTGGGCTCGTTGGTCACGTGGTAGCTCTGTTCGGACGGTTGAGGAGCCGCCGGGTTTCTCCAGAGCAGCTGCCGCGCCTGGCTCCAGCCCGCCGGGTCCTCGCCACACTCACCGTGACCGGTTTGATGGTAGCTGTCCTGCTGGGTGCGAGGTGGCATCTCATCCCAGTCGTTCGCACGTCTTCTCTGGAGAAACGTCTTTTGCCCGTTTTTGAAATCCGTTTACTTGTTTCCTGTCACTGACTCGGAGAGTCCTTTGTGAGGTCCCTTCTCGGACGGACAGTTTGCACACGTTCTCTCCTGGTCTGTGGGTCTTTTCACTTCCTGGATGGTGACCTTTGCAGCATGAAAGTTTTTAATTTGGTGACATCCAGCCTGTGTGTATTTTTTTGGGTCACCTGTGCGTTTGATGTCGTATTTCAGAAAGCATCGTGGGAGCCGGGGCCATAGCAGGTGGCCGCCTTAGCGTCTGAAACGTCCCTTTGTTTTTATGTCATTTTCAGGTATCTCAGAAGGTTACATTTCAGCTTGAAAAAGGGTCGCTGGAATCCAAAAGAAGAGGAGAAGCTGACTGAGTTGATAGAGAAGCACGGCGTCGGTAAGGCCCGTGGCACGGTCGCCGTCCCGGGGTCTCCAGTGGCTTCGTGCTCACGGTGGACGTTCGCAGCCGCCTGCAGCCTGGCGCTCGGCCTCGCTCCCAGGCCACCGCCCCGGTCGCCAGCGCCTTCCCTGCCATCATCTCGGCAGGTGGCAGCAGTCTCCCCGTTGAACACGGGTTCACGTCCACGACGGGACGTTTAGAGGTGCGGGCGGATGACAGGAAGGGAGGCGGTGTGACTGCATCTCCCGGAGCCCCCGCGGCCAGCGCCGTGCAGGTTGCTTTTCTAGAAAAGGCAGCTTTTTAAGTGAATCCCTCAGAGTTTAGTCGAGCTGGCCGTTTCTCGCCTGGTAGTGGGGCCGCTCAGGTGTGGGCATGGGGGGTGTGTGCTCTGACAGACACATTATGTGTCTTCTGGGGGGGGTTGGCGCAGCCACGTCTTGGGGAAGAGCCTTGTCCCCAGGCTGAGAAGCTCATGTCAGACCGTTTGTACGAAGCCACTGCCATGTTGTTTTGCTTTTGTAGGTCACTGGGCAAAAATAGCGTCTGAGCTACCCCATCGGTCAGGCTCCCAGTGTCTGAGCAAGTGGAAAATCATGGTCAGGGTGAGGCGTCACCAGAAGTCGGTCAGAAGGCCCCCCGGGGGCAGCCTCACTGCAGGCGGGAGGAGGGGTGTCTGGTTTCTGGCCCTGGCGGCTCTTACGGGAGGCCGAGGGCAGGGAGAGCCCCGGCCTGGTGGGCGGCCAGCCTCCACAGAGCCATCAGAGGGGACCCCCCCTCGGCACCACACGCGCTGCCCTGCCTGCCGTCCCTGTCGCTGGGGGCGGCTGAGGCCTCCAAGCAGTCCCTCCCCGCAGAAGCAGCAGAGGCGGGGCCGGGGCCGGCGGCGGCCCCTTCGCACTGTGCGGTGGAGCTCCAGCAGCGGGAGCAGCGGCAGTGGGGACAGCGGCGGGGACAGCAGTGGGGACAGCAGCGGGAGCAGCAAGGAGGACTCGGAGCCGGAGCCGGAGCCGGAGGAGGCCGCAGAGGCCCAGGACGGTGGCCAGGTGCTGCCCTCAGCACGGCACAGCGTGCCAGACGTGGACCTGTGGATTCCCACCAGGCAGAGTGCCGACAGGCTGTGGGGACGGGGCGCGGGGGGCTCGGCCACCTCCTCCAGCCCTCCCGCAGGCTTCAGTGTGGCCCGAGGTGGCAGCACCGCAGCCTCGGCGCCCACAGAGAAGGCAGGCCAGGCCCAGGCCCCCTCCGCCACCCACAGCGCTGCCAGGACGGACGTTGGGTACCCACGCTCGGCGGACACTCAGCCCTCGAGCTCAGAGGGGCCAGCCGATGAGGTGGGTCCCGGTGCACCCCCAGATCGGGTGTGGAGGGAAGGGATGCTTCTGCTCGGCAGTCGCCCCGGCTGGCACTCGGGGACAGTGGGCCGGCCTGATGTTGTGCCAACCACGTTCCGGGTGCGGGGGCCAGACATGCCTTTTGCTCTTAGAGTGTTCACTCTGGCCCATTGCACAGAGCCGGACCCAGAGCAGCAGGTCACTGAGGCTGGCGGCTTTGTTTACCCCACTCATTTGCTTTAAAAGCTACGTGGGAGAGCTGCCAAGGGCATTGGACCCCAAGTTGGGGGGGGGCAGGTGGGGCACCGAGAGGCCACCTCCTCCCAACCTGCAGGGCCAACATGGCGGTCCCGTGGGTCTGTCCCGGCCGGTCCTGGTGCCATGGGGCTCTGGGCGCGGGGTCAGCCCTGCAGCCTCCAAGTGGCAGCCTGGGCCGAGCAGGCTGGCCTGGCTGGTGGAGGACGGAAGTCCCACTATGACACCCAGGGGACAGCAGACCACCCGGTGGAGGGCGGGGTGCAGGCCCACGGCTCCTGTGCCACACGGGCCGGTCTCTTCCTACGTCTGTGACACGGGGCCCTAAGTCCCCAGTGCAGCCGTCTCCCAGCGGGGCCCTCCAGTAGTCCTGGGGGAGGCCCTGCCTGAGGCCACCACGCTGCACAGTGCCTTTCTCAGCTCGGGTGCAGACGTTTGCACCTTGGGGTCCGGGCGAGGAGGTGTGCGTTCTGCCCGGTGGCAGGCTCCGTGCAGCTTCCCGCCGTCTTGTTAGAGTGGGATGCGTCTGCCGAAGGGGCCCCCGGAGACCGTGCTACAGGTGCTCAGGACGGACACGGACACGGATACCGGGTGCCAGCCGCTAGTAAGGGCCTGCCTGCGGCCACCCCCCACTGCATCCCTCCCACGCCTGCCTGCACTCACCTCACGACCATCCCTGCCCTGCTCCCCTCCTGGCCTGAGAGTCCCCCCATGTCCCCCTACACAGATGGGCAGGGTGGAGAGGGCAGGGCCCAGGTGCCTTTCTCCCCCACAGGAGGAGGAGCCGAGGCAGCCATGCCCTGGCTCTGCCCAGGGGACTGGCCCCGGAGGCAGCGTCTTGGCCAGGCCCCGAGTGCGGCAGTGGCCACGGGGCCACGCCCTGCACAGGAGGCCCCTGGAGCGCCGGCTGCTGATGGCTGTGAGCCCGTGGGTAGGCGACGTACTGCCCTGCCTGCCCCGGCGGCCCGCCGTGGTACACACTCGAGGTGCTTCCCAGGGCCCCTCTGGGATGTGGGGCAGGGACAGGCGGGGGGCATGGGGTAGCCTGCAGACGTGCACTCACGTTTGAAGAGTGTCTGCTCGGTTGGGTGTTGGTTTTGCCTCTGTCCTGCTTGGCACACGATGGTCAGATCGGGGTGACCCGATGGCCAGGCCTCAGCAGGGGCGCATCGGGGTCATGGCTGCATGGGTGCACACATGCAGGTTTCCGAGGGCTAGTCGGGCTGCCCAAGCATTAGCTGTCAGCACTCTGTCCCTGAAGGCTGGGTATAGCTCTGTGGGCCGAGCATGGCAGCCGCTGGGGTGGAGCTCTTTGGGGCACCCCGCCTGGCGCCCAGTCTCTGGGGCTCGGGGCCTCCAGAAACGGGGCTTGGTGGCCAGGGCCACTTTGTAGATCTGCCTTCGTCCCCACAGCCGACAGCATCAGGACGCGGCTGCAGAACGCTCGCCTGGCCAGCACCCCGGCGTTTGCCCTGTTCATCCAGGTGAGCCCCGCGCTGAGCCCCGCCCTGCCATTTCTGCGTGCAGCGCGGCTTCGCAGGGGCTCACCTCCTGAGGTCCAGCCTTCCAGGAGGGAGCCTGGCAAACAGTCGCTCGGAGCCCGACAACGCGCAGTGAGCACATTAACGTGGAAGGGCCACCGTGGCTCCGTGTCCCTGTCCCGTGGGTGGGGTGGGCTTGGGGAAGCCAGAAGATGACAAAGTTGGGGGAGTGTTGCGGGGTCTGCTCCGTGACAGGCGCTGCGGTCACAGCTGGCCTGTGTTCCACTGTAGACACGTGTGTCGTCTTGGCCTGTGGGGCAGGTAGGCAGCCTCGGGGCAGGGCCTCCTGTTACATGGTGTGTCACGCGTGTGCCACGTGTGTCTCTCAGCTGTTTCAGATCAACACTGCCGGCTGCATGGAGGTCGTTCGGGAGCGGAAGGCCCTGCTGGCCACCCTGCCCCAGAGTGGCTCCCAGGAGCCACTGCAGCGGCCCCTGCAGGTGAGCAGGAAGGGTGAGTGCTGGGCCGGGGCTCACCGGGCTCCTGGCACCCTTCCCTCCCATCTCTGGCCGCTGCTGGGTGCCGATGGCGTTGGTCCAGCCGGGGGGCGAGGCACTGCCAGCTCTTCCAGGGACGGAGCATCCCGGGGTCGAGAGCAGCCCCTGCCCACCCCTGGCTATGGGCAACTCCTCTGCCCACGGAGGCACTGCAGGGAGGGGTCTGCCCGTGCCGTGGTGAGGGCCCAGGGCCCTGCGGACGGGGGGTGGAGGGTTCCTGGGGCTGCGGAGCCAGAACGAGCACTCAGGCCCGCCTGGCTCCCGGCACCCGCCGCTCCCGCCACACCCACCACCCTGCTGTCCCGGTGTCACCTCAGGCAGGAGGCCGAGCCCAAGGGGCTCCCTGCTGAGAGGCCATGTCCCTGAGCCCGGCCACCACGGGAGGAAACCACGAAATGCCACTGCTAGTCCTAGAGCCAGAGAGGGCCGTGGTGCCCTGCCCAATCAGCCAGGCCCTGGCCTCTCCCTGCAAACCGGCCCAGACCCCCAATGTGAGCTCTCCCAAGGGTGCCTCTGTGTGAGGCTGCATCAGAAGGGAGGCCAGTGCCCAGGGTATGGGGTATGAGGGCCGAGTAGGCTGTCCAGGCCGGCTGGTGGCCCCCAAGTGGCATGCAGAAGGGGTGCGGGCGGCAGGCTCTGGCGCCCACCCATACTGCAGATGAGCTGCGAGCGATGCTCCTGGTGGCGGCGGCGAAGTGTGGGGGCCCCCACGGTGCTGATTCTCCCTCCTCTCCAGGTGCCCTCGAGTGCCCGGAGCACTACAGGTATGCCCCGCACCCTGGCCAGCCATAGGGGCAAAGGCCAGACCTCCCAGGCT
This sequence comes from Pteropus medius, assembly GCF_902729225.1. Taxonomy (NCBI): domain Eukaryota; kingdom Metazoa; phylum Chordata; class Mammalia; order Chiroptera; family Pteropodidae; genus Pteropus; species Pteropus medius. Next base: position 670,745 of record NW_024355526.1, on the reverse strand, counting down.
TTGGCTTTGGGGCTGGAGCAGCTTGGCCATGGTTTGGTGGGGGATCTCGTTTGAGTCCCATAAGAGGGATGAGAGCAGCTGCCCTGAGCTGGGGCTGCGGCAGCGCCTGGGGCTCCCACCTGTGAGCCCAGCACGTGAGCCCCAAGGCCTCCCCGGCGCAGACTTGGTGGGGGGCTTCTCTGCTGGCAGCCACCAGGCCACCACACGAGCGGAGTCGGGCGAGGGTCTGGGGTCCTGAGGGTGACACGGGGAGGGTGGGCAGCAGCCCCTGCAGCCTGGTTTTGGACATGTTTATGAGCAGCGGGGCAGGCGAGGGCGGGTATCCAGTGGGCACGGGGCTGGGCTGAGTGGAGCCATGGGTGGGGAGGCATGAGAATGTGCAGCCAGACTGGTGGGCCCCTCTCGGCCTGGGTGCTTGGCTCTTGCTTCTGTGCTCCCAGTAAGTGCCCAGCAGGAGGGCCTGGCAGCGGGGTGCAGGGGTGTGGCTTGTGTTAGGCCAGCCACCTGGACCTCGGCGTGTGTCCTGTTTTTCTTCAGGCGGCCTCTTGCAGAACGTGCCAGCCCGGGAAGCTGCAAAAAGCACCCTTTGCAGAGGGAGCAGGGGGCTGCAGGCCTGCTGGCCTGAGCCCACTCCACAGGCACCCCCGCCAGCTTCGTGTGGCCCCCGGCCCAAGCCCAAGACTGTGTCTGAGCTGCTTCGGGAGAAGCGGCTACGGGAGGCTCGAGCCAGCAAGGCTGCCCAGGGCCCTGCGGCCCTGCCCCCCCAGCTGCTGGTCTCCTCGCCTGTGGTCCTCCAGCCCGCCCTGCCACTGGTCTCCCCGAGCCCCCCAGCCACGGGGCCAGCCGTCTCCAAGTCCACGCCCTCTGGTCCTGGGGCCCCTGCAGCGGCCGGTCCGAGTACTTCTGGCTCCTGGCCCTCAGCTGAAGACAGGGGAACCCCCGTCTTGCAAGCCTTGGCCTTTCTTCCTGCCTCCACGGTGGCTGTGAAGGCCCCAACTGCCCCTGCTGCCTCCAGGACCCCGGCTCTGGGCCCCAGCCAGCTCCCCATGAGCTGCCATCTGAGTGGCCTGGGACAGTCCCAGGCCCCTGCCACGACCCGGAAGCAGGGCCTGCCCGAGGCGCTGCCCTTTCTCCCCGCAGCCCCCAGCCCCGCTCAGCTGCCTGTCCAGCCCCTCAGCTTGACGCCAGCTCTGGGCACCCACGGGGGCGAAGCACGCGTGGCAGCCAGCACCCCTCTGCCTGTCACCTGGGTGCTCACAACCCAGGGGCTGCTTCCTGTGCCAATGCCAGCCGTGGCAGGCCTTTCCAGGCCAGCAGAGACCCTTGACCCCAAAGGTCTGTTAGTGACTCTGTCACCTTCTCTGACTGAAACTCAGGAGGGCCAGGGCCTGGCCAACATAGACGTGGAACCAGATCCTTCTTCCAGGACAGACCTCATGACCCTTTCGACGCCCCTGCCGCCTCAAGTCCCTGCTGCAGAAGTGGACGGTGACATGGCCCGCGCCCCTGAGAGACACTCGTCCCCTGGAGAGGCCCAAGCGGCTGGGGAAATAGCCTCCAAGACTGCGCTCGTGGCTGACCACCCTGAAGCAGAGCCTACCTGGCCCAGCCGGCTGCCTACGCACGGCAGTGCTTACCCAGGCAGTGGCCCGGGAGGGACGCTGGTGTCCCGCTCAGACCCAGGGAAGACCAGGGGGCCTCTGGACTCAGAGAGGCACCCCCCACCGCGGCTGGGGCCTGAGAAGGGCGCCCTGGACCTAGGCCTGGTGTCCCAGGAGAGTGAGGGGGCCGTGCGGGCGTGGCTGCAGGGGCAGCGAGGCGTGTGCGTGCCACCCTTGAGGAGCAGGCTGCCCTACCAGCCCCCCGCCCTTGGCAGCCTGCGGGCGCTGGCTGGCCTCCTGCTCCACAAGAAGGCTTTGGAGCACAAAGCCGCCTCCCTCATGCCCAGCGGGGCGGCCGGGACCCCACAGGCCTCGCCAGGGCTGCTGCAGGGGCGGCTCGGGGACAGCCCAGCCTACTTGCTGCTGAAGGCACGCTTCCTGGCAGCCTTCACCCTCCCCGCGCTCCTGGCCACGTTGCCCCCTCGCGGAGTCCCCACCACGTTATCAGCAGCCGCCCGGGACCACCCTGAGGGTGAGCAGGAGGACCTGGGGGAGCTGGAGCTCTCTGATGGCGACGGGCAGCCGGGCTGCTGGACGGGCGGCAGTCCCCAGGACAGGCCAGCAGCCTCAAGCCCCGTTCAGGTAGGCGGCCATGGGCAGAGCCCTCACCCCACTTCCTTGCACCCCCCAGGCCGCCCCTGGCTGCTTGTGGGAGTGGGGCCTGCCTAGGGGGCGGGGCCGGGGCTGGGGTCCCGGCAGTGGAAGACCCAGCGTGGGCTCCTGAGGAGAAGGAAGCTCATCGCACGCGGGTGCTGGGCCGCGCTCACCTCCTCTTCCGGCCAGCATGGGAGCTAGGAGAGGGAGGAGCCTGGCTTCTAACGTGGGCTGCCAGCCCGGCCACGTGGCCTTGTCTGAGGGAGAGCCGGACCGCGGGCTCCGTCCGCGTGCATGTGCACGCACATGTGCACACTCGCTCCCCCGACCGGCAGCTCAGCGGAGGGCCTCCCCCGCACCTGCACCTCTGTGGGCACCCGGGCTCTCCCAGCTGTCAGCTCCGGCACCCCCACCTTGGGAGGGCTTTCTGAGCTGGGCCGGCAGCATCACTGCTCCTGCTTCCTGATGTGGAACCGGCTACAACACCTGTGGAAGGTGTCCCCGTGCCCTCTGGCCGTGTGTGCCCAAGAGTCCCCAACAAGGCCGCCTCTGCCCTGTGGGGCTGAGCAGGAGAGCTGGGCCACCTCAGACCCTTCGTGCCAAGTCTGGGAGGTTGTCCCAGGGAGCGTGTGGTGGCCCTCCCACTTCCCCTCCTGGGGTGGCAGTGGCCACTGAGCTGGTGGACATGGGAAGCCAGGATTGTGGCTGGCGGCTGTGCCACCCTCCTTGCAGGTTTGGTCCTGCCCAGGCTGCTGGGAATGTCACCTTCCTCCCCAGGGGCCTTGCCTAGGGGTCCCAGGCTGTTTTCTGGGCTGACGTGCAGTGGAAAACTCTGGACCCCAGACGTCAAGGGGAAGAGGCTCCTTGGCCCCCACTGTGCCCCCACCTGCACCACAGGTTTCTCAGTCACTGCCCCACTGGCTCGGCCGGGTACCATGGCACAGAAGCTGGTTCTTGGGGGTGGTTCACAGGGGTTCGGAACCCTAGGTGAGGGAGGGGTCAGCAGGAAGCCAGAGCCCACGTGTGGCCACGGAAGGGCAGTGCCTTCCTGTTCTTTGCCTGTTGTGACCCCTGCATGTGGCAGTGTCTCCAGTCCCAGCCTGGAGTGGCTTCCACTGCTGGCGCCTCCCTTTGCCTGGGAGCTGCTCCATCTCAAGTGTTGGGGGACACAGCATCCACAACCCCCAGCCCATTCCAGTTGCTCATTGCCACCCAGCCCATGCCTCTCCTGGCTGGAGGGTCACGCTTGTCCCCTGGCCTGGATTTTGTTTCAGGGAGTCCCAGATCCTGGCGAGGGCTCTGCTCCCTCTTGCCTGGACGAGTCTGGTGACTTTGACGTGCTTAGGACCCGGCACTCGCGACACGCCCGGAAGCGAAGGAGGCTGGTGTGAGCAGGTGAGTGCGGAGCAGCAGTCAGCATGGCATCGCAGAGGGAGGCGGGGGGGGGCCTCCGTGTCTCACAGCAGGTGTGAGGGTGTTAGGCGTTGGGTGTGTCTGGGGGTGGGCTGGCTGACCCTCACTGCCACTGCCACACCCACACCCGTCTCCAGGTGCTTCCTGCTGTGCCCTGTCTGCAGGGCTTGTCTCCCTGCTCCATTCAGGCCTCTGCTCAGTGGTCAGCTCCCCAGGCCTGCCTTCCCCGGCCCGCTCCTGAGGCGGCAGTGTCCGGCTGTGCTGCTGCATTTGCCCCTCCTGGCAGCTGGCCTCCGCCTCTGTCCACTGCCTTCCCCACGGACACGAGCCCAGACACGGGCGCCATGTCAGCCCTCAGCACAAATGGGTGGTTTGGGAAACTGACCCAAGTCGGGGAGGACGCCGTGGTCGGCAGGTCCCCAAGACCCAGCTCCTCTGAGCAGTGTGGGCTGCAAGGTTCCTGGTTCTGGAAGGGGCAGGAGGGGTCGGGGGTCCTGGAGAAGTGGGGCACCACGGAGGGGACATCTTCGCAGCTCAGCCTCTGCCCAGCCCCCACTCTGTGGACCTCTCCCTCCCCGACGAGGCACAGTGCCACCTTCGGTTCCTGTCCCCCTACAGCGCCATCCGTGGGGTCAGGGCGCCCCCTCATCAGGGTATTCTTGTGTTCCAGGATAGCCGGGCCTGGATGCCTGCTGCCACCCACGGGAGGTGGGACCCTGCTGGACTGGTGAGCCCCTCCCCCAGGAGCCCAGCACCCGCCCTGCAGGAGAAAGCCAGGCCAAGCAGTGACCCCGTTGTCACAGGGGCTCGGCTAGTCTCCAAGCACAGATTGGAATATTTGAAGGAACTGAGTAAATGTCCTATTTTTTCATCAAGAAGCCGGCTCTCGTGGTCTTTCTGAGGCGCGGGGCGGAGCGGGGGTCTGGGCCTCCCCGGGGCGTGGGGAGAGAAGCAGAGTCCTTGTCATGAGGCGCTCTTGGGCTACCTGCCCTCTGGGTGCTCCCTCAGGGACGAGGGGCATCCGCTCCCTCTGCCACCAAGGCACACAAGCCACCCAGGCCGCCCCGCAGGCTGTGTTCCTTCACAGCTGTGTTCCTGTAACGTCAGGCTGAGTCCCAGTGCCCCCGGCCCCAGCCCAAGGACACCCAGCCTGGGTTCCGTTTACAGCCTCCGAGGCACGTGGTCCCCAGTTCGTCCTTGAGGCTGCTTCTCTTTGGTTCCACTGGTTGATTTAATCAAAAGTTCCTGGCAGAGACGGAACGTGTGCCCAGCGCGCGTCCTGGCTCCTGGCCTCCACCCGGGATTGGTGTCACCTCTCCTCTTCACTCCTGCCGGACCGGACGGCACACATCCCACCTGCCACAGGCCCACTCGCCCTCCCCGCGGGTCGCCTGTGCGTGTGCATGTGTCGTGCCCGGCATTTTCAACCAGTTTCCGGTTTTCCTTTGACTTCCTCTGGCTTGCGGGTTGTGAGGTTTGCATCTAATTTTCAAACAGGCAGGGATTGTCCGGAAAGCTTTCTGTTCCTTCTTCGTAGCGAAGTCCCAGTGCTCTCAGAGAACATGGCATTCTCGTCACTTGATGCTTCTTTATTAGCCTCCTTATTCAAAGTGGGTGGCCGGGGGCCTGGCACAGGCCAGCGTACCCAGCCCAGGGCCAAGCCCCAGAGTGTGGCTCCCCTGAGGGCTGCCTGCTCCTACAGGAGAGACGTTGGGCCCCTGCCCTCAGAGGGCCAGGGTGGCAGGCCACCACCTCCACTCCGCAGCCCCTGCTTGTGCCAGGACGTCCAACTGACTGCCATGCGCCAGGAGGCAGTGAAGCCCGGAGCTGAGGACCGAGGCCTGACAGGAAGGGAGCGGTCGGGCCAGAGGCCAGGCGCCTCGGGAGGTAGGGCCAGGAGCGCGTCAGGCCCCCGTCCTGCCCGTCCTGCCCGTCCAGCCACAGCCCCTTCCTGCAGTTGTCGCCTCAACACGGAAGGCAGCACCTCGGTTCAACCGGTATGGCCGCCCTGGTGAGGTGGCGGCCTGGGAATTCCCACGGCCCACGGGACTAGCGCCCCGTGGCCCACACCCTTCTGAAACACCTTTGGAGCATGCTGTCACTGTCACGTCTGACCCAATGGAGAGGGGTTGCCGAGTGGGGACACTCCCGGGACAGGATGACGTGAGCTGGTGGGGTGGGGGCAGGAGCGGCGGGGGCCCACGGGCTCTTCCTGGCCACAGTGGCCTCATGCTCTCTTCAGGCACCACGCTGCAGTCCCTGCGTGACTAAAGCGTGGGCCGGCCTGGCTGTGGGGGCGCCCAGCACCAGCGAGTCGGTGGATGCCCTAGGGTCCCTGGCGGAGCTGTCCCTGCCCACACCCCAGAGGCAGGCCGGGTGGCGCTGGTTCCCACAGGGCTGCTGAAGGCGCAAGTGCCACGCACGGAGCACCCAGCCGGAGGAGTCCCCAGGAGCCTGCATCTGGGCCCGGCAGACCAGCCAGCGCGTCAGCCCCACGCATCCCCTGGGAGGGACTTTGCTGGAACTTGCACTCCGCGGGGTGCCGGGGCTGGGCCTCCAGGGCTGGGGGCTCTCGGCAGCTTTCTTCGGAGAGCCACAACTTCCACTTCCTGTGGCCCCACCTCCGAGGGCTGCCCTGGCTGGGCCAATCAGAAGGCGGCCGCGGGACTGTCCCACAGTGGGAGAACCAGCCGGCCTCTGCCTTTGCAGGGCTGAGCAGAGCCATCAGGAAGTGCACAGGCCCTGTTGCTGGCACCTCCCTCTCTCCGGCCGGCTCACCTACTGCCTGGTGAATCGGTGTCCAGCTGCGTGGGTGCCCCCTCCAGGACCCTGAGGTAGGCTGGCCTTACGCCCTTTCTGAAAGGCGGCTGGGAAGATGCTGTGGCTCTCTGCTCAGGACTCCTGGGGGCAGGGAGTGGGCCCTGGAGCAAACACACTGAGGGGCACCGAGGGGCCCGTCCCCTCCACAGCCACTGGTACTTGCTTACGTGTTTCAACGGAGCCAGCAGCAGGGCACCAGGGCGTTCGGGCTGCGGGCATGGGGCCCATGGGCTTCAAGCTAGAAAGGTGGGGAGCGGCCGAAGGTCCCAAGGACCTGCCACTGAGTTGCTGTGGCCAGGCTGGGTGGGGTGACCAAGTGAAGTGGCAGCCAGTTGGGGAAACCCCGCACAAGACTGGACTTGCTGTGTTTCTAGGACTGTGGTCTAGCGCCTGAGCTGAGGGCTCTGTCTTAGGTGGCCAGGTCGGGGTCCCTGTCCCCACCCCTTGGTGGAGGTGCGACCAAATGGCTGTTCCCAGCCTTGGCCTGGCCCCCGGAGAGAGCAGCTTGCTGCAAGCTGGTAGAAGGGGGACGCAGTGGGACAGCCGGGGGTGGTCCCGACATAGGCGGTCCCCTTGCGTGAGCGCAGAAGGTACCACTCCCGAGTGTGGTCTGGGGCAGGGTCCATGTGGGAGGCACGAGGGGAGCCCTGAGAGGGCAGGGGGCCCCGGAGCAGCTGGAGCAGGTGCCCGGGCAGCACCTGGGGCCCTGGGTCACACCGCAGCCCCTCCCCATGTGACGGGGCCCTGGCTCTCCTGTAGGCGTCCAGTCACCCTTCCCAAATGGCACAGTGTCGCTGAGCCTGACTTGGAGCAGGTCAGCCCTGGGCAGCTGCTGGGTGACTGTTGCATCACCAGCCAGGCTCCGGAAGGAGAGGAGGGGGCAGGCCCGGGATGTGAGCGGGCACTGAGTCGGGGAATGAGGAAGTCCGGCACGGCCCGGCAGGGCACGGCGTGGGGCCGTGCAGGTGGGAGGGGCACTCGCCAACGTGCTTCGGACCCAGCCTGGGCACTGGCTGACGGGGAGCTGGCGCCTCCCTCCCCACACCTGCCAGGGAGGCTGTGCCAGCGGACGGCATGCGACACCAACAGCTCCTGCCCGCCCGCCCCTGCCAGCTGCAGCTCCGTGGCACTTTGGTGTCAGGAGCAGGCGGAGGCCCGAGGAGGGTGGTGCAGGAGGTACTGTTTTCTTAGACAGCACCTGTCCCTGGAGCATCTCCACATTGTCCCCCCCACACTTAGCTGGTTGACTCGGGAACAGAAAAAGCCCAGGGTGGCCAGAGGGGTGGGAGCGGGACCCAGGGAAGGCCGCGGAGGCCGCCGCGGTGAGCCGGTGGGGAGCAGGTCACCGCACCGGTGTGGCCGCCTCTCTTGGCCGCCGAGTGGCAGTGTGGGGGTGAGGCTGCGCACCTGGATGAGTTTCCTGTCAGGCTCCGCCCAGAGTCCTGCCGGGCACCTGGGCGGCAGGCCTGGGTCCTGGCTTGGACCGACTGCTCAGTGAGCCGGGGCCCTTCGCAGCTGCTGCCCTGAACGCCAGCCGCCGCTGCCGCCATGTCGGACTACGAGAACGAAGACGCGTGCTGGAGCACGCTGGAGGGCTTCAGGGTGAAGCTCATCTCGGTCATCGACCCCTCGCGCATCACTCCCTACCTGCGGCAGTGCAAAGTCCTGAACCCCGACGACGAGGAGCAGGTGCTCAGCGACCCCAACCTCGTCATCCGCAAGCGGAAAGTGGGTCAGTGCCGCCTGTCCCGTCCCGTCCCGTCCGCTTGGGGCTCGGCGCCTCCGTGCTCAGCTGAGGCCGCTGGGTGGCGCGTGGACCCAGGCCCACGTCCGCGGTGGCGGTGGGCGTCCCAGACCCTGCGCGTCCCTGGGCCGTGGCCCCTGCCCAGCCAGGCCTCTCTGGGTTGCAGGCGTACTCCTGGACATCCTGCAGCGGACCGGCCACAAGGGCTATGTGGCCTTCCTCGAGAGCCTGGAGCTCTACTATCCGCAACTCTACAAGAAGGTCACGGGCAAGGAGCCCTCCCGCGTCTTCTCCATGATCATCGGTGAAGACGGGACACCCAGCGTGGGGCGGGGAGGGGCGGGCGGGGGTGGAGCCAGGCGTGGGGGGCATGGGCGCAGCACTGGCGGGCCCCTGCCCGTCTGGTCTGCAGATGGATAAAGTGGTTTGAGAGAATGAGGGTACCGCACGGGGGTGCACCCGCCCCTCTCTCTTATGCTTGTGGAGGGAGCAGACGCTGGAAGAAAGGGACCCGTCCTCCGGAGGGCGGCAGGCGGGCGGTGGGGTGCCCAAACCGTCTGACTCGTTAGTCACAGCCGCTGCGCCTGAGCGGTCAGGGGCCCGCAGGGCCTGGCAAAGGCGGGGCAGCACCCTCCAGGCCCCTGAGCTGAGTCCTCCTGCCTCACGGAGTTGAGATCGTAATTAGACAAAGACGGATGAGCGCCCGGCCCCAAGGCTGCACCCTGTTCCGTGGGGTCAGGCGCAGGGGCAAGGAGGTGACGCAGAATGTCAGTCCATCGTCTGGACGCACAGCAGCAGCAGCAACCTGGAATCGTCCCCCGGAGCCACGAGCTGCTGGTCCAGTTCAGGGCAGCGGGGGAGGCAGGAGGAGGGCCTGACGCTAGCTCCGTCTGCAGACGCGTCCGGGGAGTCAGGCCTGACGCAGCTCCTGATGAGCGAGGTCATGAAGCTGCAGAAGAAGGTGCAGGACCTGACGGCGCTGCTGAGCTCCAAGGACGACTTCATCAAGGAGCTGCGGATCAAGGACAGCCTGCTGCGCAAGCACCAGGAGCGCGTGCAGAGGCTCAAGGAGGAGTGCGAGGCCTGCGGCCGCGAGCTCAAGCGCTACAAGGACGAGAACTACGACCTGGCCATGCGCCTGGCCCGCCAGAGCGAGGACAGGGGCGCCGCGCTCATGCGCAACCGCGACCTGCAGCTGGAGGTGCCCTGCGGGCCCTCGGGGCTCCGGGGTGGCCCGGGGCAGTGGGGCACCGCCCCGAGGCCGCGGGGAGGGGCCGCCGGGCTGACGGAGTCGCCCTGCAGATCGACCGGCTGAAGCACAGCCTGATGAAGGCGGAGGACGACTGCAAGGTGGAGCGCAAGCACACGCTGAAGCTGCGGCACGCCATGGAGCAGCGGCCCAGCCAGGAGCTGCTGTGGGAGCTGCAGCAGGAAAAGGCCCTGTTGCAGGCCCGGGTGCAGGAGCTGGAGGCCTCCGCCCAGGTAGCGAGCGGCAGGCGGGGCGGCCGGCGGGGCGGCCGGCGGGGCGGCCCGGGCCCCGGCCTCCCGCAGCCAGGCCCTGTCCTGCCAGCCTCTCCCCTGCGCCCCTTGCAGGAGGGGAAGCTGGACAGGAGCAGCCCCTACATCCAGGTGCTGGAGGAGGACTGGCGGCAGGCTCTGCGGGACCACCAGGAGCAGGCCAACACCATCTTCGCCCTGCGCAAAGACCTGCGCCAGGGGGAGGCCCTGCGCGCCCGGGTACGTGGCGGGGCCGGGGGACACGGGGCTGGGGCCAAGCCAAGAAGGGGGGCTGCGCACCTCAGCTCCACATCCCTACCTCGCCCCTTGCTGGCGGCGTGGGGCCCGAACAGCTCACCCACTCCTTGCCCGCTGCCCGCCCCCGGATGGGCAGGCCCGACCTCCGGTCTGGGAGCCCGGCGCTGGCAGGGCCCGAGGGGCCCGTGCAGCCCCCGGCGGGGGCGGCAGGCGGTGGGGTCAGCTGCCGTCTCCCGCAGTGCATGGAGGAGAAGGAGATGTTTGAGCTGCAGTGCCTGGCCCTGCGGAAGGACTCCAAGATGTACAAGGACCGCATCGAGGCCATCCTGCAGCAGATGGAGGAGGTCGCCGTCGAGCGGGACCAGGTAGGTGCCTCCCGCCCAGCCACCGGCGGAGAACCCAGCTGGCGGCGGGCGATGGCAGAGGTGGGGCTCCTGAGATGTGAGACCGTTTCCACATCCTGCCACCCACGGGGGCTACAGCCGGCCCGGGGTGGGGGGCGGTCGGCAAAGTGGGCTTGAAGTGACAAAAGCAGAACGTGCGCTTAGAGCGAGCGGCCGCGCGGTGAACACAGCCTCCCCGTCCGCCCTGGCCCGCCGCCAGGAAACCCACGTCCCCTTCGGCTGGACTTCCCAGACTTTTTCAATACACATACAGTTCTGCTTTTGTTTTATAAAAATGGAAGCTATCTATTTGTTTTGTTTTGCAAGTAATTTTTTAACTTACAAAGCCGTGGACACCGTTGCCGGCTGCCGCTCTGCAGACGGTGGACGGGAGGCAGTGTGACAACGTACTGCGCCTCTGCTCCCGTTCCCGTCACAACGCAGGGTCACTTCCCGCAATGACAGCTGCTGCTTCAGGGACACTGTGCGGTAACTGGCAATGCGTCAGGAGCCTTAGACCGTAGATTCCTTTCTGTCCAGCAGCACCACTTCTAGAAACCTGTCTCTTGGGAATGACAGTATTGGCGACAGCCTGGTATGTGGGTGCTTATCTCGAGGGCGTGAGCAGTGTGAGAATGGGGAGCACTTGTGAGGTGAGCTGGCTGGGGCAGGGAGCCCACCTGGCTGGCACCTGGCAGTCTCGCAGACCGGCGGAGGTGTGGAGAGCTTTACGTCTCCCAGACAGGCCCCAGGTGTGCCGGGAGGCTGGCGGCTAGGCAGCCAGCTGAGCGGGTGGTCTCTGGTTGGTCCTCACTCGGAAGCAGGGACCAGACTTAGGGAAGTTGCCAGTTGCTGACCTGGTCCTGGCTGTTGGGGGCCGATTGTTCCGGGGGTCATGGGTGGGCTTTCCAGGTTGGTCCCACTTGTCACACGTGGCCTGGCCGTGGTGCGACCGTCCAGCCAGTCTCACACCTCAGGAGCCCCGTGGGTGGCGGTGACGATGAAGTGTGGCCCTGGTTTCAAGGGGCGCCACGTGGCGGTCAGTGGCCCTGGTCTTGATTTTGGGCCATGGCCGTGTGTGGGGCGCGGAGTGCCCCCAGGGCCCACAGGGCTTGGGGAGACTCTGAGGGTGGAGTGTGGGCTGCCCACACTTCCCACCGCAGTCCTCTGTGACGTGTCCAACCCAAACCCTGACACGTGGCCACGGAGGCGAAAGGGGAAGCAGCCGCCGTGCCGGGGACACTGCCCCGGGGGAGACACAGACGCGCCTGGTGGCGGGGGCGGGGCGCTGTGCAGAAACCCACCCAGGGTCTCCCCCGCAGGCCATCGCGTCGCGGGAGGAGCTGCACGCCCGGTACGCCCAGAGCCTGCAGGACAAGGACGCACTTCGCAAGCGAGTGCGGGAGCTGGGCGGGAAGGCCGACGAGCTGCAGCTGCAGCTGTTCCAGCGCGAGGCCCAGCTGCTGGCCGCGGAGGGCCAGCTCAAGCGGCAGCAGCTGGAGATGCTGGTCCTGGTGCGCCGCCTGGGGCCCCGGCCGTGCCTCAGCCAGACCCGGGGCACAGAGCCTGGGGGAGGAGCCTCCTGATAGCCTGGGTCCCGGCCCCGCTGGGCCACTGCTCCCTGGAGGTCCTGGCAGGTCCCCAGGCCTTCCTGAGTCCCCCCTAATGGCGCCCCCTGGTGGTGGGGTGCAGTGCGGCTCAGGGCCTGGCGGGCTGTTCTGGGCAGGGGCCTGGAGAGGGGTCTGGGGCGGCTCGGCTTCCCCACAGCCTGCTGACAGCCTCTCTTCTGTGACCACAGAGCTCTGACCTGGAGGACAGCTCACCCAGGAACTCCCAGGAAGTGAGTGTGACATGGGGGGTGGGGGGGCTCTGCCAGACCACAGCCCCACACTCGTCCCTCGGAAGTTCCAGAAGCTCAGCGACCCTCTCTCCTCCCATCCCTCGGCCAAGCGGAGGGCCAAGCCGCTGGTGCCTGCTGAGGCCTCTATGTGCTCAGGGCAGGACGGGCCTGGCAGTGCCCACCCCCTGGCCCTAGTGGCCGGGCCTTCTTGCCGGCCCGGCCTGGCTGAGCAGCAGAGGCCCCCAAGAAGCTTGTGGAGAGGGCGGCAGCGCAGCAGGCTGGGTCCAGTCCCCAGGGGGGCGGGGGTCTAACAGCTGCCCGTTTCTCTCCGGAAGCTGTCGCCCCCCCAGGACCTGGAGGAGGACACCCAGCTCTCAGACAAAGGTGAGGAGGGAGTGCGTGTGCCACACGTGGGCGGCCTCCTCCTCTCCCGGAGTCGGCACCGGTCCTGACCCTCGGCACATGCAGCCCCCGACCCTGGGGACACGTGCTCCGGCCCTGTCCTATTGATTTAAAAGATGGGGACACTGAGGCTCAGAGAGATAAACCCCTCAAAGTCCCCCAGAGAGCAAAGCAGAATCCCAAACCCGAGGCCCAGGTCTGGCGGGCGCACGAGCCAGCTCCGGCCCTGAGGACACGCGCCTCCGTCCGAGCCCACACCGGGCCCGGAGTGCAGGGTTGAGGCGCACCCATCTTGTCCTCACGCAGCTTCCTCTCGGGCAGGGGGCAGGGGGCAGGGGAGGTGGCAGTAAGCCAACGGCCAGGTGTGCCACGCAGGAAGTGGAAACAGAATGGGGAGAGAGGTCTCTCTGCCTGCCAGGAGAAAGGACTGGGGGGGGCCGGCACAGGCGGGGGTGGTGACATGGGGGCGAGGGCTCCTCTGAAGGTGGGTGTCAGAATTCAGAAAGCGCCCTCTGCTGGGCTGGGAGGGGAGGGCGTGTGGGGCCACCGCAGAGGGCGCATGGGAAGCCAGGCAGACTTCCTCAACGCAGGCCTGACCCCCAGCCCCTACAGGAAGTAAAAGAGGAAGAAGGGTCACCAAATAGAGAAGCGAGGGGTCGGGCCATCTACCACTGTCTGAAGACTTGGGCTTGAGGCCACCGAGCCCCCACAGGACAGGACCTGGCAGGCAGCAAGCCCAACCAGCCAGCCCAACCAGCCCAGAAGCCCCAACCCAGGGGCGGTGTGGCCCCTCGCAGGGCCCAGGGTGGCATGAGGGTCGGAGGCTGAGGAGGGGGAAGCATCAGCCCCAGGGAGAGACCCGGGCCTCTCCCACCATGATGTCGCTGAGACCAGAATCCACAGTCCCGCAGCATGGCCACTTGAGGGGAGCCAGCCTCTCAGAGCATCTGCCCTCCCAGGGTCCTGAGCCCTGGGCCCGTCCAGGCCCTGGCAGTCTGAGGGGTCTCAGCAGCCTGGAACGTTCTGTGCCCAAGCGCTGCAGTGCCCCAGCCCCACCGAGGGGACAGGCCATCCTGCTCGGGAAGACGGGGGCAGAGGTCGATGGTGGGAGCAGGGGGCCTCCCGGGAGAGAGGAGTGAGCCCAGCCCTCTCATCTGTGTAACAGAGTCCTGTGGGGTCCAAGTGAGGACTCAGGAGGTGGTGCAGGGCTGGCCCGGAAATATCAAGGGTGAAGAGGGGCAGGTGTCGGCCACACCAAGCTCGGTCCTGCAGGTGGGCAGGACCCTCAGGCACAACTGTCCTTTCCAGGAGACCCGGCCGAAGGGGAGAGCCCAGAGCAGCCCTTTGTGGCCCTGCAGAAGGAGCGGCTTTCACTGACCCCCAATGTAAGGCAGCCCCTGGGGGGGGCCCTGGTGTGGGCCTCAGTGAGGAGAGCTTCCTCACTCTGCACAGCTGGGGGGGTGATTGAAAGGGTCTCTGCCCACCGGCTCGTGGGGTGCAGTGTTTGCAACATGAAGCTGAGCCCCCTCCCTTGGACAAAGCAGCAGGCAGAGGGGCGGCCAGGACAGGGCTGTGCCCAGCCCTGGGGAGCCTAATGGGAGGTCCACGCAGCCTTAACGGTGACTCCTGGCCTGGCCCCCACCCCCATGTGCAGTCCTGCGGGGAGCACGCGAGCACTGGTCTAAGCCTGAGCCACCCCCTCCTCCAGGACTCAGGCCTGGGCGGCGGGGAGCCCCCCGAGAAAGAGCGGCGGCGCCTCAAGGAGAGCTTTGAGAACTACCGCAGGTGGGCCCGCATGGGCGCCAGGCGGGAAGGGGTGCGGGCGGGCGGCGCCTCGCGGACACCTGGCACACCTGCGCCCTCGGCTTCCCGGCAGGAAGCGGGCGCTCCGGAAGATGCAGCACGGCTCGAGACAGGGCGAGGTGGACTGGGAGAACACCACGGGCAGCGACAACACCGACACCGAGGGCTCCTAGCGACCCGGCGTGCAGGAGGACCCCGCGCCGGCCCCGGGCCAGGAGCTGACCGCCCGAGACCCCCGCTCGGGCGCCGCCTCGTTAGACCGTCTCTTTCTCAGCGCGCCCGTTTCCGCGCCAGCACACGCACTGCGGCGTGTCCTGTCTTTATGTAATGCAGACTCTCGCAGCAGTGTTAGAAATGCAGTTCTTAAAATAAACGACCGCCGAGTCTGACGGCTTTGCTGGCGCGCGCACCTTCCAACCCCGCGTCCGCAGCGCGCACCGCCCGCCTCCAGGGGGCAGCAAAGCGCGTCCCGCCCGCCCGCCACGGAGGCTGAGGAGAGTCGCTTCCGCCGTTGCCCGCTTCCAAGATGGCGGCGGCGCGGCCTCAGCTTCGCAGGGCAGAACGGCGGGGCGGTCGAAGCCGGCGGGCGGGATGCTGCGAGCGGCACTGGGCCGCGTGTCGACGCTGGTGGGCTGTGCGCGGCTCCGGGGGCCCTGTTTGAGGCGGCTGTGGGGACGCGGAGCCCGTCCGACTGCCGCAGGGAAAAGGCGAGCCGGCGACTGGGGCTGGCGGCCCGCGAGCTCCGAGCCGGGGCCCCGGGCGACGCACTACCAGCTCGTCTACACCTGCAAGGTGGGTGCACGACGGGGACGGGGCCGGGCCCGCACCCGCACCCGCACCCGCACCCGCACCCGCACCAGGTGCTGGGCGGTGCGGCGGGCAGCGGTATCCGGGCGTGGAACGGCCCGCGTGGAGGGGTGGAGCTATCCTTGGGGGGCTTTCAGGAGAGGGTTCACATTCTGAAGCACCTGGACGAGTTGGTGCGATCCCTTAGGGCGGGGCCTTCTGGAGGGGCGGGTGCTCGCCGAGGGTGTGGGCTGTTCAAGGGCGGGCCGTACTGGAGGGGTGGCCAACCGGAAGGGGCGTGGTCGTTTGGGGAAGGGTGGCCTCACCAAGGGGTGGGGCTTTCCAGGAGTGGGACTGATCTGGCGCTCAGGGACAGAGGCGGGGCCTTCTGGGAGGGGTGGAGCTATCCTGAGGGGCGGGGCTTCACTGAGGGGTGGAGCTGTCCCAGGGAGTGGGACCTTCTGGGACGGGCTCCGCTGTACCGAGGGTGGAGCTACCATAAGGGGCAGGGCCTCCTGGCAGAGGGGCGGGCCAGGCTCTTGGGGAGGGGAGGGTTTGTCCCTCAGGAGGAGCAGATCCTTAGGATGGAGCTAATCCTTGGAATGGGCAGAGCCAGGCGCTTCACCTCCCCTGAGCGCTCTGTCTCCAGGTCTGTGGGACCCGGTCCTCCAAGCAAATCTCCAAACTGGCCTATCACCAGGGCGTGGTCATCGTGACCTGCCCTGGCTGCGACAACCACCACATCATCGCTGACAATCTGGGCTGGTTCTCCGACCTGGATGGGAAGCGGTAAGGCCACCTGGGCAGGGTGGGGGGACAGAGGCCTGTATCCTAGGGCTGGCCTGGTGGATCCTGGGTCAGTCAGGGGCCTCACCGAGCCTCCCCGGGGCACCATCCCCATTATCAGGTTTATAGAGTCTTTCTCTCTATCCTTACTATACAGGAGAAGCAGGTAAATTTGAATTTCAGGTAAACCACAAATAACTTTCTTGTATGTCTCAAGTATGAGACATGTTTTCATTTGCTAAATTTTCTGCCCTAGGCCAGCCTCTTTTGGCCCTGCCTCACTGCCTGACTTCTGCCCTCAGTGACAGCAAGCAGGACCCATCTACCCGCCAAGGCCACAGGCCTCTCAAGTGAGGGGTCAGACGAAGTTGACGCCTAAAGCAGTGACCTTTCACTTTATGGTTCCTTCATCTTGCAGAGGTTCCCTGCTGTGGGCCGGGGATCCTAGCGAGTCACTTCCGAGTCACTTCCTTGTCTTGTGTCGATGCTGGCTGCTTGAGCACACTAGAGTTAGGGGTGCATGTGAGGTGGCGTGGACAGGACCCTAGGCCTGCCAGGATCGGCCTCACCCCTTTGGAGAGCGATGGTCAGGAGCTTTGTGGCCAGGTGGCCCTGGACAGTTCAGTTTGGCTTCAGAGCGAGCATTCTCTCCTGGGGATGGGACTAGTAGGGGCTGCCTCTGGGGGCTGTGGAAAAGGTTCCATGAGGGCAGCATGCAGTGGCCCTGATGCCACACCAATGCAGGGACCCATGCTCCTGCTAGAGCCTGGCCTTGCATGCCCTCAAGGGACCAAGGTGCAGGACTGGCATGGGGCCTGGAGTGTCATGGCGCCTCCCTCTCTCAGGAACATTGAGGAAATCCTGGCAGCCAGAGGGGAGAAGGTGTGCCGAGTGGCCGGTGACGGGGCCCTGGAGCTGGTGTTAGAGGCTGCGGCGGCCCCCCAACCCACTGCAGCTCCAGAACGGGATGAGAGCCAGGATGCCAGCCCCACTGGCAAGACGGAGCCCAGCTGACCCGGCCTCTGCCCTCCAGCAGGGTGCTTTGGCCTGGGGCCTCTCCACACTTGCCTGTTTCTGTCAATAAACAGATATCACCATGGATGATGGGGCCTGAGCTCTCCTGTTGTCCCTGGCTCTGAAGGCAGATGACTCACAGGGACCTTTCCCTGTGCAGCTTCAAGATCCCCCAGTCCAGCGCTGTCGCCCTGCTCCAAGGGACTGCCCTTGCACTGGCCTGCCGAAAGCCGCGTCAAGTGGGAAGGGGCTAGACGTAGAGTCTGAGCCCGTCCTGACTGCTGCGTGGCCTCGGGCAGGTCACTTTGCCCCTCTGAGCCTCTGCCTGTCTGCAGGTGGAGGTGCTCATGGTGCCACCCCGTCAGGTGCACAGAGAGGACAGACTCGGGACAGGCACAGGGTGGCTCATTGTGCCCCCGAACGTCAGGCCCCGATCTTGCTGGCCCTGGGGAGGGGCCCGGACTGGATGGCCAGTGAGCCACTGCTCTTCCTGGGGCAGGATCAGCCCATCTGCAGGTCCCTGTGACCAGACCAGGGAGGCCCCACAGATCCCTCCCGTGCCACCTGCATCTGTCCCCTGGACGCAAACTGGGCTGCTCGCTGTGGCCGCAGGTGGGCCGGGCGGCTGTGGTGGCGAGAAGGGGGCGGGCAAGTGCCCCCATGACCGCCCCCGGGGCGTGCGGCTTGTCTCCCAGCCTCGTTTGACCTCCTCAGGGTGTCGCTGTGTTTATGGGAGCGTGCTTACCCCCAGCGGGGTTCGGGGCGGTGTGACCTTCAGCGTGAGTCACCAGCCCCCCTCGTACATCGCGGCAAGGTCTGAGCTTCCTGTCACCGCCCGCGTCGGCACTCGACGCCTGGCTTTGTTTTCCGGGGCGTCAGCAGTTTGCGCCTCAATTACCCCCGTCCTTCTCTTGGCGAACAACCCTCTATTACTGCCACCCAAGGCTGCTGTGCCATTTGCAGAGACTGTCATCATTCTGGAGCCTCTGCCAGCCCCATTTCCCCTCCCTGGAGGCGTGGAGGCCATGCGGGGACTGGCGGGCCTTGACACACAGGAGTGGGGCCGGGCTGTGGCCTGGCTGCCTCACTGCCCTTGGAGTGTGGGGAGGCCCGGGGAGCTGGCGGACCCCGGGAGGACTGCCAGGCCCCTCCCTCCATGGATGGGGCGACAGCCCCGTGGTTTGGGTGTACGTGTTGGCCGTGTTTGTTATTTTTTGCATTCTGATGATTTGATCAGGCTGCCCCAGAGGGCCCGCCCCTCCCAGAGAGAGTAACAGGCCCCAGGGCCCACACCTGGGCAGCCGCTGTGCCCGGAGCTGCTGGAGCCATGCTGCGGCCAGCCCTGGGCCTGCGGGCCCTGCTGCGCCTCGGTGCGCAGTGCAGACTCGGCACGCTCTCCCCTCCCCTGCCTCCCAGCCGTTTCGGGTTTCTGGCTGCCCTGTTATATTTCCTCCCCCAGCCCCAGTCCAGGACCCTCTCCAATGCATCAGGTTAGGGAGTCGTGTGTCTGGGAACATTAGGTAGAGAATGCCAGCTTAGACATCTTCAGACAACTTCCTGCAGGACTTCTCAGAGCCTTTGGCATGCTGACCTGGATGGGGGCTGCTGCGGGAGGACGCGGTGGTGGAGGACGGGTTTCTGGGGCACTGTGAACTGTCTGGGGCGAGGGATGTCGGGGGTGTGCTCAGGGCCTGCCCTTCCCCTTTGGACCAGCTTCCCTCAGCTGCTCGCACCCTCCCCTGTCCCACCCACACCCCAGTCCCAACCTGCCACCCCGCCTCCCAGTCAGTGTGGGGCGGCAGGTTGGGACTGGGGTGTGGGTGGGACAGGGGAGGGTGGGAGGGCCTCTCCTGCCTCCACCTGGCTCCTAGACCCTACTGGGGACAGTGCCTTATGACAGCTGTTGGTTCGTGGGGCATTGTCCCCGAGCTGCCTCCCCTGCTGCATCGTCACAGGCCATTCTGTTGGGCCCACCACCAGCGGCGTCTGGGGCGTGATGCCACAGGCCCACTGCACCTCCATGCTATAGGTGGCCCAGGGTCCTGGGCAGAGACATGGACTGGAAAGACACATGCATCCTAGAGTGTGTGGGTCCAGGTATGACGTAGTCCCCCCAGGGCGCAGGAGGCCCGCGTAATCACCTTGCCGCCCAGGGGCTGGCCGGTGCCGTCAGAGCCCCACCATGTGACAAGCTGCCCAGTGCTGGCAGCTGCATGTCGAGGCCACCTTGGAGAGGGGGAGACCTGCCTGGGCCCACCTTACTGCCTACCCGCTGTGTGGGTACCAGGGTAGCAGTGCCAGTAGACATCACCTGGCTGCCTGGTTGTTCGGGTCCCCTTGTGGGGTGGGGTCTCTGCTGGGCATTGACTGGTGCCAGAGGCCTTCCCACCTGCACCCCCTCCCCTCCTCAAGCCTCCTCCCAGCCCTGACTGCCAGCCAGGCCACCAGCCCCTGCCATGCATCCACGTGCACTGACTCAGCCGCCTCTGCACACACGACGTGACCAGGTGTGCTGCCGTGGCCGTGGCCGTGTCTGTGGGCGCCTCCCACCCTGCAGTCCTACAGGGCCCCCCTGAGAGAGGCAGGGGAGCAGCGACTGGCCTGTCTCAGCTTCCCCCGAATCCAGGGGCCACACTTGCCCTCTGCTCGGCCTGGCGGTCCTAGCGCCCGCACCCATAGGTGTGCTGGGGACAGACGGTGTACTGGGCACAAGACTTGGGGCACTCGTGAGGTCAGGGGCTCGGCAGGGTGATTCCTGATGGTCCTGATGCTCTGGACGCTGCCAGGACATGCACATGTTATCATTTCCTGCAGACAGATACGCACGTAGCATTTCCTGCGGGACACACGTGCAGCATTTCCTGCAGGGACACACAGCATTTCCCACAGGGACACACAGCATTTCCCGCGGGGACATGCACACATGTAGCATTTCCCGCGGAGACACACAGCATTTCCTGTAGGGACACGCACGTAGCATTTCCCATGGGGACACGCACATAGCATTTTCTGCGGGGACACACACGTAGCATTTCCCACGGGGACACGCACGTAGCATTTCCCGTGGGGAGACACACACATGTAGCATTTTCTTCAGGGACACACACAGCCTTTCCGTGGCGGGGGCTGTGAGGGGCGATGCGCATTTCCTGGCCACCGTTTCCGGAATGGAAGTCTCCTGTCCACTCCTGCACCCACTGGTCAGCCTACCCCGGCTCCCAGTGGATGGGCCCTCGGCTTCTGCCTCATAGATTCCTGCCCCCTTTGGGGTCATCTGTCCCCCTCTGAAGTCCAGGGAGCCCGAACGCGTCTCTCCCGGCGTGGGCCCTGAGCAGACCAAGGCGGGTGTCTCAGCACATGAGTCGACTGCAATTGTCCTGGCCTGAGGCCCCTGGTGCCCAGGGGCCACAGCATGTCTTAGGCCCAGAGATGCAGACCAGGAGCAGGCCACCCCCAGTTTCTATCAGCCTCCGGCCAGAGCCCCCTCCTGTGAGTGGGGAGGCAGTAGGCTTTCCAGCAGGGCATTGGGTGTTTGTGGGGGTGGCCTTGCTGGCACACACCCCAACTGCCCGCACTCCTGTGCCCCCTAGATGTGAGCCCCACATGGGGCATGCGCCGAGGCTCCCAGCTCCTTCGCTGTGTGGGCCCGCTGGCACCGGCCTCCTGGTACGAAGCCTTCCAGGTGAGGGCCCGGGGCAGGCGTGGCCCACAAGAGGCTGCGTGGACGGCCGTGGGAGGTGACAGGGTGGGGAGGCCAAGGGGAGAGTGGCTCGTCCCAGCGGCTCCTGCGTCCCGGTGTCAGAGCCTTTGCCCCGCTGGCTCCTGACTGACCCACCCTGAGGGGCACATGGGGTGAAGGCCAGGCTTGGGGGACACAGGCTCTGGCTGCAGCTCCTTGCTGGCTCTGCGTCCCTGGGGTACCCCTCAACCTGAGCTCCAGTCCCCTCACTGACAAACCCAGCAGGGCCCCCCGGCCCCAGATGTCTCCAGGACAACCTGTGTGGGCCCCAGAGCCCCAGGCCCTCTGCACTGGCCGGGCTTACTCATCCAGGTGAGCTCAGTCACCTGGGCCTCCCGAAGGACCCCCCCACCTCGCAGCACTGATCCCAACACGACAGCATTCACTTGGCAGACTTTATTTTTTTCCGGAAAAAAACAGAAAAACAGATGTACCTTCTGGGTTGGAAAGGACCCACAGACGACATGGCAAACATGAGAGAGCAATAAATATGCGTGTACATTCAAGTACTCGGCTGAGCAGAAGCCTGTGCGCCGGCGTCTGAGCCCACGCCTCCGGACCGGCCCCGGGGTGTCCCCACACCGAGCCCCACCTGCCCACCCAGGGCTCCTAGGCTGTACCGAAGGGTGGGCCGAAGTAAGCCCCCCAGCTTTGCTGCCCCCACCTCCCCCACGGCCACAGGGCTGGCGTGGTCAGGAGCAGACTGGGCCACTGGCTAGTCCTGCTTGTTGCTGGGCTTCAGGGCTCGGTCGCTGCCTACCCCCATCCCGCCCCCCAGGACACTTGCCTCTTCAGCACTGCATGGGGCTGGGGGCTAAAGTGCCAGGGCCGGGGGCTCTGTGGGGACATCGGGCTCTAGGCTTTCTGTGACACCTTCCTGCTCCTCCCTCAGCCTGGGCAGGAGGGAGGGGGACCGTCTGGGGGGTGAGAAGCCGGGACTGGGGCGAGCATGTCTGCCGGGCCATCCGGGGACCAGCTCTGGGGGGACAGGGACGCCTGTGTCACTGGTGGCCCCCAGAGAACCTTTTGGGGTGTGGGGCAGGCAGCAGGGTTTTCACATTTGGCTGGGCAGGACGGAGTGGGCACGGGGAAGGGACAGGTCACGGAGGGTCTGGACAGCACCGGGGTCTGGGCCGACATGCTGCAGGCCCAGGCTGGGGCAGGGCAGGGCTGCAGTGAGCCGTGTACCATGTGGGGGCTGGCTCCGGGCAGGATAAGCCCCACCCCACATGGGCAGCCCTGGCCCGAGCCTGTCACCCTGGGCAGGGGGACACTGTGCGGGTGGCAGGCCAACATCCAGCTCAGTGGGAAGGGCGGGGGGCTCAGAGCCTGCCCTCAGCCACGGCCCTGGGAGGATTCGGCTTCTGGGGGACTGTGGGCGTCCTGGACTGTTGTGAGTCCCCCCACTGTGTCCAGGAGTGGGGGCGGGGCAGGCCCGGCCATGGGGGCGAGGCCTTAGCTGGTGCCCGGCTGGCACTGTTGCCGGGGCTCCGGGGGCCCGCCCACGTCCTGCTCGGGGCTCCCGGCGAGGTCCACCCGCTGCTCGTCCATCCGCTTGGCCTGCACCCTCTGGATGAGGCTGAAGAAGTCCTCGTCCGGCACGGTGGGGCCGCGGGGCACGCCGTCGGGGGGTGGGCAGCGCTGGTCATCGATTCTGGAGGACTGGGCAGACACGGACAGCTGGTCGGCAGCCTCGCCCTCCCAGCACCTGGGCCCCATGGCCAGTGGCCCTGCAGACAAGCCCGAGGCAGGGGCGGCTGTCCAGCAGCAGTGCCAGCTCAGAAGTGTGGGCCAGGCTGCCTCGGGCCTCCTGGGATCTGTGGGGCACCAGCTCCGGGGGCAGCACTGGGAGCCCGGCCCCAAGCAGCCCGCCCGGGAGAGCGGGTAGCCACTGGGCACGGGACGAGCCGGGCTGGGGGACGGAGCTGTGGGCACGCCCTCCCAGGCCTGCCCAGGTCCCCCGCCAGTGATGTGGTCACGAGCCCCTGGGATGGGCAGAGGCCCCCGGGACGCCCGCCGCGTCAGGGGCCGGGGCTGGTGGGCAGCGGGGCCGGTGGCCGGCGGTGTTGGGGCTCCTCCGCAGGCTCTGGAGCAGGAGGGTGGGGAGCAGGCGCAGCTGCCGGAGCCTGCGTGCATGGGCTCGGGGGGCTCGGGACGGCTCGGCAGGGGCCGGGTTTGAGGCTTCTCGGGCTCCCCCGGGGCTGTGCCTTCCTCTCCTCTGTGGGGACGAACGTCACGTCTGCCAATCCCTGGCTTCTGCAGGGTGGCCATGCTGCTGCCCCCCCCCTCACTGGGGCTTGCTGGACCCCGAAACCACGCCTGCACTTCCGCCTGGCTAGACGCCCCGCTCTCCCCACTCTGGGGGTGCTGTCTGGCCCCTGGCTCTCCCAGTCCAGAGGTGGGAGGCTGGAGGGACCCCCGAGGTCGGGGCCTTGGAGGCCTGGTGGCCCGCGGGCTCTGAGCTCTTGCGCTGCAGGGGACAGCTGACCTGAGAACGTCCTGGGTGGCCTTTTCAGGGTCCCAGGAAGAAGGCCCCAGGTCTGACCACCCATGGGCGCTCAGTGACACCTGCGGAGCCAGCTGGCCGTTCCTCTGCCCCCCACTGAGGAACTGGCCAGGAGCCTCCACTACAGAAGGCGGGGGCGGGCCGGGGTCCAGGCGCCCACCCTCCCTGCAGCCTACCTGGCACTTAATGAGCATGTTGAAGAACTCGTCCCCTGGCTCCTGGGGGTCCCCGTCACCACGCAGGCGGCCCAGGTTGTTGTGGGTGATGCGCAGCCCCGGCAGGCTGCCCACGCTGGCCCGCTGGTCGTCCAGCCGGCGGCTCTGGGAGCTGGCAATGAGGTCGAAGAGGTCCTCGGTCTGCGGCGAGGCGGTCAGCGAGGGCTGGGCTGTGGGGGACAGCGGTGAGCCCGGGGAGGGCGCCCCCGTGGCCCCCCCCAGCCGTCAAGGGCTCCCAGCTGTCCCTGCCCGCCCCCGCCCGCCCCCCAGGAGGTGATGGGAGCAGAGCCTGCCCTCCCACGCCCACCCCGAGGCTGATGAGCCTGACACTGCGTTCCGGAGGGCGGGCAAGATGATGACACGTTCCCCAGGATGCGGCTCTGGGCGAGGCGGGGGCGAAGAGCTCGTGGTGACAGGGGGCACTTTGCAGCTGGTGCCCACCGCCCTCAGGAGCAGGGGCTCCGGGGGCCCCACTCCCCTCGAGGCCTACGGGAGCCTGGCGGGGGCGCTCACCGATCCTCTGCTCCAAGGCGGGGGCCGCGGTAGCCTCGGCTGCCCCGGGCTGACCCTCTTCCAGGGGACAGCGCTGGTCGTCCATGCGGCTGCCCTGGAACTTGCTCAGCAGGTCGAAGAAGCACTCCTCGTCGGACGACAGGGCCCGAGGGAGGCTCTGGGGAGGAGGGCCCACAGCGCTGACCACAGAGCCAGCCACTGCCCTCTCAGACCCCAGACGTGACCAAGGGGGCCGCTCAGCCCGGGCCAAGGTCACGACCCTCATCCACCGACTTTCCCGCTTCCGCTAGCCACCCTGCCCCAAACCTGCGCCCCCGCCTGCCCTTCCCCCTCCTCCCAGCACCACCCCCACCTGGCCCCCTCATTCTCTCAGACATGCCGCTGCCCACACGCTGCCCCCCAACCCCACCTGCACAGCCCAGTTCACAGGTCACCACTACTTGCCGGCTGTGGGGGTCCCTGCCCCCGGGGCCTCCCCTCCCTCTGTCAGCCTCCGCAGTGAGCCCCACCTGTGCCTGTGCACCTCACCAGTGCCGCTGACCGACAAACGAGTGAGCAAAAAGGGAGCGGGCAAACCAGCAACTCGACCCCTGGCAGGCAGGGCACTTTGCCGGCCGTTGTGCATACTCGCAGTGGTCAGTGCCAGGTCATATCACCAGAGACAAGGCGCCCAAGTTGGGGGAGGTGAGGGCTCCCATGATCCACCACAGTCCCACCCCTGGTGGGGTCTGGGCAAAATTTTCCTAAGGTCCTGGACTGGTGGACAGGCGCAGAGGACAGCGGATATGGGGAAGTCAGGACCCTGGGTGTGGGCTACTCAGGCCACAGAGGAAGTGCTAATATCCACTCGCCCCTCCCCCGGTATGCTGGCCGAGAGGCGAGCCTGGAGGCCCAGGGTCTGCTCTGGGCGGCTGAGCATGGCAGGTGGGCGGCTGGGCATTGCAGATGGCTGACCCTAGAGGGACCTGCTGGGCCTGGGGAAGTCCCACTGGTGGGATCAGGCGGGAAGGGTGGGAGGTCCTTGGAGGGGCCACAGTCTGTAGGGGAGGGAGAGTGCTGGGGTGTGACGTGAGACCAGGTCATCAGACTTGGCTGAGTGCCAACTGGCAGGGTGACCTTGGCAAGCCCACCCCCACGCTGGGCCTCCGTTTATGCATCCACACGAGGGGCGGCTGGAGGGCGGGCTCTGTCGGGCCGCCCCAGAGGGCAGGGCCAGAGTGGGCCGACACCCCTGCCCTGGTCCAGGGACCTGAGGGCTGACAGGTGGATGCTCTGGCTACGAACTGGTGCCCCATCCACTGCCCCTCAGAAACCAGGCCCCCTGCCCAGACCCGGCCCATGCACCTCTTAGCCCCCTCGGGGCCTGCTCAGAGCTGGGCTCACAGACCACAGCAGCAAAGGTGTCACCCATTGGGTGCCAGTGCCGCCCGACGTGTATGACTCCTGAGCTCGAGATACCGCATCGCCAGCCTCTTTCAGAGGGGGCCAGGGCACGGAGCCAGCACAGCCTTCCAAGGTCAAAGTAGCAAGGGGCTGCTGAGACCCCACCCCCACCCCGGAGCGGACCAGCCTGGCCTCCCGGAGCACGCAGGGGGCTGTGGGCAGCTGGTCCCGCTGTCCTGTGCTGTAGGCCATGCTGGCAGGTGGCAGCCTGGAGGACAGAGGCCCTTCCCCCTTCCAGGGCTCCGGGCGCTTGGGTTCCCCTCCCTGCGCCTACCCACAGGGCAGGCCCAGAGTCAAGGCTCGGGGGAGTTCAAGAACCTCCTTCAATGCTCTGCTCTCCTGCAACCCGCCTCCCCCCCAGCCCCACAGAGCCTGGAGGGGAGCGACAGCTGCCCAGAGGGGCCCAGAGGGGCCCGGGCCAGGGCCTCGTCGGAGACGGCGGGGCCTCCCAGGTGGGCTCCAGGCCAGGCAAATGGGGCCAGGCCCTTCCCGTGACAAAGGTGACCCCGACACTCCTCCAGCCTCCCCTGGGCTGAACTCGGGGCTCAGGGGACACACCTAAAGGAAAGCGGGGTTTGTCCCGAGGCCTCTCACAGGCGCATCAGCACTGTGGCTGGGGCTGGGCGGAGGGCCCCCCACTGCTGTGCAGAGAGGCCCCTGAGGCCGGAGCCAGAGCCCATCTCCAGCCGAGGCTGGGGCTGGCAGCCCTGCTCCTCGGGCCTGAGCCACCCGAGGGGAGCCGACCCTGGCCTCGTGGGGTGCAGGGGCCACAGGTGCACACGGCAAGGCTCTGGAAAGTTCCAAGGCCCTGCACCCTTACCCCCGACACCCTCCAGGCCCCAGCAAGACACCCCCGAGCCCCATTCTCTCCTCTGCCCCAAACCCAGGCTTCATCTTCCATCTGGAGGTCTCAGAGGGCCTCCTCAGGCCTCACCCTCCCACACACTCCCCACCCCCAGGCCAGCTCCTCAGAACTGTGTCCACCATGGGCCTGGGGCTGCCCAGGACCGAGGGCAGGGGCCACGCAGAACACGTTCGAACTCAGAACTCACCCCACACAGGGCCCTGGACAAACCTCTCCGTCCCCACCCCTGGGGTAGCTGCACGGCCCCCAGGAGAAGAGCTCTGCCTGAGTCCAGCCTTGCACGGGCCCAGGTGCTCCCCGAGCCTCCCTCTGTGCTGGGAGCCCCACACTCACGCCGGATCCGCAGCTCCTACAGCAGCAGCCTCCAGGGGCTGGCCGGGATGCTCGGCCACGTGGACCCCAGGCGGGATGCCAAGGTGCCTGTGCCACCACCCTGCCCGTGGCGCCCAGTGCCACCCCGCTGCTGAGACCAACAGGGCCCCGCGAGCTGGCTTCTTAAATAGGACCGGATTGAGGGCCCCTCCCCATCCCCACCCACCCGCACTCCATCACTCACACACGCACACACTCACTCACAGACACACACACAGACACACGCGCACAGCGCACTCCGTAAACATCAGAGCTGGGTTTCCTGAGCGCGCTCTGTGCTGCTGGCTCGGGGCCGGCGGCTGTCACGCCGAGGGCCAAGGGGGATGGGAACCTGTGTGGCGTGAGCTTCCCACTCTGACACCAGGCCCCCGGCTTCCTTCTCCGGGCCGTGGGAGGCCCCCTCTCCTCAGCCCGATTCTGATTCCGAGCCTCCCCCGCTGAGCCGGGGCTGCCGCAGCTTGGTGGGAGCTGGAGAGAGGAGCCCTCCCATGCTGGGCCTGGCGTCCTCAGCGCCCCGCACGGCCCCCTCCCCACGCAGCGGCCCCTGGCCTCTGCCCAGCCCCAGGCCCAGGCCCAGGCCCCGTGGCCTCACGCCGCCTGCCTCAGTGTCCCTCTCCTGCTCTGGAGGCCCGTGCAGCCCCGGCTCTAGCCGGCTCAGGTAGCGCCCCAGCCTCTCATACCATGACCGGCCCTGGGGGAGCGGCTGTGAGCCCCGGCAGGAGAGGTGAGGGCAGGATGGGGGACCCCTGAACGTCCCTCTCAGGGCCCTCTCTGTCCTGCTCCCTCCACACGAGCTCGAGCCCTGGGGAGGGGGCCCCCGCCCGCAGCCCAGGCCCGGCCCTCCGAGGCTGCCTCCTGCCGGGCAGCAGGGCCCGCCACTGCGGTCAGCACTCGGCCGGAGGGCTTCCTCCAGGGGCACTGGCACGGCCCGAAGCCCCACCAGGCTCTCCACAGGGGCCAGCTGCGGGGGCCAGAGGGTGACCCTAGCTCCACTGTCTAGCTGGAGGCCTTCGGCCAGCTTCTTTGCCACCTGTGCCTCGGTTTCCCCTCTTGGGGCTGCACTGCACGTGAAAAGCCTGAGTGTCGGCCGCTGTCTCCGTCCGGAGGAGGTGCCCGGGACAGCAGCCAGAGGGGCTTGGCCGGGCGACACTCCACACGGGGTCAGCCCGGCCGGCACGGGGAGAGCTCTGAGACCCCCCAGGACGGGAGGTGGGGTGCACAGCTTTGTCCTGGTGGCCTTTTCAGGGAAACTTCGCAAACGGCCATCGTGGGGGAGGCCGGTGTAGTTAGGGGTGCAGGGATTCCAAAACGCAAGTTGCTCTGCTCTCCCCGCCGTGGGCCTGGGTGGCTGGGGTGCAGTCTCTACCCCCTGCCTCACTCAGCCTTTCACAGAATGAAAAATGGTGGGTGCAGCCGGCACTGTCACCTGCTAAATGCGGTCCCTGGGCGGAGAAGCTGGGGCCGCCAGGGCCCTGGGCACAGCCAGGCTCCACCCACCACTGCCCCACCCCGCAAAGGCCCTTCCTGCTAGGCAGCTCCCCAGCGTCCGGCACGGGCGGCGGGGAGCGGGGGGCTTTCCCCGCCAGGCCCCTTCTGTCTGGGCTCACCCTGAGAACCCGCATGGCCTGACTGTGGCCCTCCCCCCATGGGACCCCCTCTGGTGCCTCCTCCCTCCTCCCCACCAGGTGGGCAGCATGAGGTCAAATGGGATTAGCAGAGGCAGAGACCCCCGGCTTGTGGGGAAGAGAGCATGTGGGGAAGGGTCCCGCGTGACCGAGCCCTCGGAGGGGAGGTTTTTAGACTGATTCATGGATGCTGGGGCCAAGTGTTCTGCACGCTGGCTCCAGGCTGACCTCTGACCCCCGACCAGCTCCCACGAGCCTAGAAAGGCCAGCCCAGGCTGCTGGGCACAGTGGGACACCTGCCAGGTAGTAAGAGGCCTGGCCCCTGTCCTCCATTTGTCCATCCACCTAACCACCAGTCCATCGGTCCCCCATCCATCGGTCCGCCCAGCCCCCATCCGTTAGTCTACCTCTGTGTGCTGACCTGTCCGAGGACGGGGCCTGGGGCCCGGCCCAGGGACCCGAGCTGCCACCACCTGAGCTGTCCGACCAGCTGACAATCACACACTGTGCCTGCACTGGGTGTCCTGGACTGCCCGCAGGCCCGGTGCCCACCGGGTCCTGGGCACAGCCAGGGCCGTGACCTCTGCCTCCTGGAGTGGTCTCCCAGGTCCCTCCCAGGGCTCCCCGTCGCAGCTCAAGGGTCAGTGGCCCACCGTGCGAGGCACCTGCACCCGGACGTCTGCGCTGTCCAGCGGGGAGTGGCTGCCCTCCCGGGGCCTTCTCTCAGCGGTGTCCGGCCCTTCCTGGCCCTTCCTGCTCCTCACTGGGGCGGGGAGCAAGTCCCTGCCCTGCCCCCGCCAGTGCCCAGAGTGATGGCTGTCTCCATTCTGCTCCTGGGGACAGGGAGGAAGGCCGGGCGTGGGTGGGGGCCACCCACAGTTCCACACCGATGCTCCCCATCCCAGGGCCCTGAGGGGGGCCGGGCAGGTACAGTCACCCCCATTTCACAGACACACATTGACACTCTGGCCCGGGGGAGGAGGAAGAGAGGGCCAGCCAAGGCCCCAGGGCCTGGGGGCAGGGGGAGACAGGGTGGGTGCCAGAGGAGCTCCAGTGGGGCATCTGACCCCACAAATGTCGACCTTCCCACACTCAGCAACGCGTGGCTGTGGGTGACCAGGCCCCCAGTCTCCACTGTAGCAGCCGGAGGCCTGGTGGGATTAGGCCATAGCCCCAGGGCATGCGGCACCCCTGGCAGGTAGAGTGGGCCCAGGGCAGAGTCTGAGTAGGAAGGAGCAGCTAGGAGGAGGGGCCGGCGAGGACACTGGGGTCATGGCTGGGCAGGGACACAGGAGTCTGCAATGTGTAATGACTGTGGCTTGTCCCCGGGGGGACACGGCCGGCAGGACCCCGAAGCGAGTGGGAGGGAGCAGGCACTGGTGCTCCAAGGCCTCTCGGGGGCCCCTCTGCAGGCAGAGGGCACATCTGTCTCTCATGGCAGGGGACGTGCCGTGGACGGGAACGCTGGCAGCTCAGCCAACACTGTGGCCGCTTTGTTAGCCACGCCGCTGAGGTCCCCCGAGCCCCTGGCCGCCCGCCCCGCCCCCACTCACCTGCTCCAGCGGGAGCCTCAGCAGGTCCCAGGTCTCTGCGCTCAGCCGCTGCGTCCTCTTGGGCCTGGCCCCTGGAATTCAGCAGCTTGGTCAGCTGGCGCCGACTCCTGGCCTCCAGGTCGGCTGGCATAGCCCGGGGCCCTCTGGGGTGCCGAGGGCCATCAACCAGCCTGCCCCCGGGGGGCCAAGATGGGCGTCTCCCCCCTACGTGGAGCAATCTCAGTGTGCCCCGGATCTGCATGTCCTGACTGGACGGGTGGTCAGGCATCGAAACGGGATGGACCCACCAGGGGCCTACGGGGTCTGGCTTTGGCGTCTGCCCCCCCATAAGGTCCAGCTTCCAAGTCCTAGACCCAGCTCTTCCTGCCCACTCATGAAGCCCAGCTGCGCGGTGGGTGGCGTGGCAGCTTGACCCAGACCCCCTCCCACACGGCCTGCCCTCGGCATGGCTCCCTGACCCAGACCTGGGCCCACACTCCCTGCCCTGGGCACAGTCCCCAGAGGGAGGGCGGTGGTCAGTCATTCAGACCAGCCCAAACCCAGTGTCCGGGGCCCCACGAGGACTGGGCAGGTGGGAAGAGATGGCATGGGCAGCCGTGCCTTCTCCCTGTCTGGCCTCCTGCCCCCTGCTCTCCAGAAGCCGAGAAGTGAGACGGCCTCGGGTGGGGATGCAGTGTCCTTTGGACTGGTCCCTGGCTGCTGTCACGGAGCCCAGGGTGGGGGCAGTCGCAGCGGCCTGACCAGGAGGCAGCGGCCACCCCTGGAAGTGCTCAGGTGGCCGTGTGGGTCCAGGACTTAGGGCCATTGCTGCCCTTCCCACCCCTCGCATGACCACCCTAGAGCAGGGCCCTGCCGCCGTGGCGTGGTGGTCGGCGCCCGGCCCGCCTCTGCCCCAGAGCGGACAGCCTGACTCCATGTCGTGAGGCTGAAAGTGACGAGGCAGAGTGGGGTCAGAGTCCCCTGCTGCCGCCCACCCCGTTAGGAAGAAACATCGGTCCATCTGCAAACCGCACAGCTTGGGGGCAGCGCCCACCCCCTCCCCCATGCAGTGATGGGCACGTCTCCGTCCCACGGCTGAGCGGCTGGTGGGACGTGTGGCCTCTGTCCAGGGCCCTCTACTCACCACAGGCAGCGGAGGCCCTGCTCCATCGCCGGCCAGGGCCTGGCTGCGGGCCTATCCCTGGGCTGCCCCCTGACACCCTAAGGCCTGACTCTGTTTCCCCACCTTGTCCGCTGGGCCCCCAGCCCCACACGGCTGCTCCTGCCCCGGTTGGCCCTCCAAGCAGAGGCTGAAACGCCCCTCTGACACACAGTGTCCAGCTCCTGGGCGGGTCCCCTCACGCCACCCCGACGAGGGCGGCAGGCCCCGTGGGCCCGGCTGAATGCGCCCTCTGTCTGGAGAAGGCAGAGGTCTTCCGCACCCTTGGCTGAGCTGCCTGACTGGGGCATTCAGGCCCCGGCACCACTGGCTCAATTCCCATCCCCCCACCAAGAGGGGAGGCTCTGCAGACTGCCCTGAGCCCCGCCCCAGACTGACCGGCCCCCTTGCCATCATTTCTGTCCCACCAGGCATCGCGATGCCTTGTCCCAACCCACTGGGACCTGAGTCTCCTCTGTTTTCTGCCTCCCTGCCCCAGCCCTGCCCCCAAAGCCCTTTCCCCACGCGGGGCCAGCGATGCCGGTGGCATCTGGGTTAGATCTTGTTCCTCCGTGGACCCTGTAGGCACCCAGCGGCGTGTGGTGGGGGCTTACGCAAGGGCCCACGAGGTCCCGCCTGACCCGGCTCTGCCCCTCAGCCCCGACCCCAACGCTTTTGCTGTCCCCGTGGGCCAGGCTCACGCCTGCCTGGGGCCTCTGCAGGGCTGGTTCCTCTGTCGGGGATGTCCCTCCACTTAGGCTCGTGGCTTGCTCCCTCCCCTCCTCCAAGTCTTTGCTCAAAAGTCACTGTTTGTGTCATATGTTGATGCCCAAACCCCAAGGGGGCAGTGTTAGGAGTTGGGGCCTCAGGAGGTGTTGAGGGTTGGCCGGGGCCATGAGGGTGGGCAGGCCCTGTGCCGAAATCAGTGCCCTTACGGGAAGGGACCAGGGAGCTCGCTCTCTTCCACCCACACCCCATGCACCCCGTCTGCTGGCCAGAAGGACTACCCCAACCAGACCCCGCTGCCCAGACTCCCAGCCCCGAACCGGGACAGGGCGTGTCTCAGCCACCGGTCCACGGCGTTTGCTGTGCAGCCCGAGCTGACTGAGACGGTGGCCTCCAGGAGCCCGCCACGCTGCGAGTGTCTACGTCCTGCCTCTCTCACCGTCCCTAACCTGCCCCCCTACCTTCCTTTCCGCCAAAGCACTTGGGACACGTGATTTACCTGTTTGACACATGATTTGCTGCCGTCTTTGCCTGTTTTGGTCACTGATGTGCCCCTAGAGCTTGAGCATGGAGCACTTAGCACATAGTAGATGCTTAATAGGGAAGTGGAATGAGTGACTGTTTACGAAGTGCCTGAGTGTGCGACCCTGTGTGTGGTTTCCCAAGCACTGACTCCTCCTGGCCGCGTCCAGCATAAGTCCTGGCCACCCTCCCAAGACTGTGGACACTGGGGCTCAGGGAGGGTGGCTGCCTGGCCAAGGTCACAGAGCCTCCAGGGGCAGAGCCAGGGGCAGGACACAGGGAGGCAGGGCTACAGGTGTGCACGCATGGGGCAGGGCTCACGGGAAGTCAGGCTGGCCCCAGGCTGAGCGGATAGCCGCTGCAGAAGGCACAGGCATAAGGGCAGAGGGGGCCCACTCCGGCCTGGTCTGTGTGCCCTCGGCGCCAGCACGGGAGTGGGCCGCCAGCCGTGTTCTGAGTACACGGGTGGACAGGGACGCGTCCCCCTCAGGGGGCACGAGCTGTGCCCTTGTCCCTTCCAGGCGCTGTTCCCAGGGTGACCAGTGGGGACACTGAGGCACAGCTGGATGGAGTCACTTGGTCGGCTGGCCCGGACACGGCGGAGCCAGGGCCAGAGCCCACAGCCTGGGCTGCTGCTCGGACATTAGGACGTGCCCATCCCAACCCCTGCGGTGTCCGGCGGACTCCTGCTGCTCTGCTTGAGGACGCCCTGGGCAGGGACCAGTGGGCAAAGGAGCTGCCGAGCTGTGCCAGCGGGGACTGGGGCAGTTTATGCCCTGTGGCACCGAGGACAGCCCAGGCCCGTTGGGGACAGGCAGGGGACATCCACCAGAGGGCAGGCCGGCAGCGCTGCAGGGGTCAGGGTTGGCTTCCTCCATTGGGAAGGGCAAGGTGGGGCACCCCAGGACACCCAAGAGGGCTGATCGCAGCCCAGGCACAGTAACAAGGAGTTCCCCCCAGACCCACTCTGGGGCCTCTAGCTGTACGAAGGGCCCTCCTTTATATCAAGACAGGAAAAGAGCCCCTGAGGCGGGGCCTCCAGCCAGCCAGCCACACCCGCCCAGACCACGCCCACGCCGCGCGGGCCACGCCCCCAGCCACCGCCCCTCCCTCC
>NW_024355526.1:614210-637318 GCF_902729225.1 Pteropus medius | reverse complement strand
CTCCCGGGTGCTCACCTGGCTCCCTTCACCCTCCCCCCAAACTGACAGGGTCTGGACATGCAGCTGTCCCATCCCACCCCGAAGGGGCAGTTTCCAGAAGGTGGGCACTCGGCTTCCGGAAACGGCCAGCCCACCACGCTGGCTTAGCGCGCATGAGCGAATGCGCGAATGAGTGAAGGGATGGATGGTGCTGCCCCACCTGGGCCGCCCACGCTCAGGGCATCCGCCTCGAGGCCTCCTCCGGCCGGGGCACACTGCGCACACTGCGTCGGCAGCCACCCTCCCGGGAGGTCGGCCGAGCCCCAGCCCTGCCCTCTGCTGGTGGCCAACCAGCAGGCAGCCCCATGGGGAGGCTCCAGCGGGGCGTGGGGAGGACAGAAGCTGCCTTGTTCCTGCACAGCCCGCCGTTCACCACACGCCCCCCTTCCCTCAGCTCCGAGGAGGAGAATGGCAGGACACAGGGTCGGGCCGGCCCTGCCGGAGCCTGTCCAGATGCCGGGCCCTCCGCCGGGGGCCTGGAGGTGGCCTTCAGGGGCCCAAGCCGCCTGCCCTCCGAAACCCCGGCCCGGTTCTGGGCAGGCCAAGGGGCTTAGGAGCTGGGGCAGAGTGGGCACCCCTGGAACCATGGCCTGCAGGGGGCTGGGACCGGACTCTGAAAACTGGAGAAGCATGGCCGAGGCCGTGTGGGTGGGGAGGGGATGGCTAGCTCTCTGCCCTGCGCCCACCTGCAGCTGCCCCAGAAGCCAGCTCGGGGTGTCCCCCGCCCACAGACCCTGAATTTATGAATCTGTTTGCTTTGCAAGGCACGCCCTGTCCTTGTGTGCACATTGCTGACTTCATGGGCGACCCCAGCAGCGGGCTGAGGTTACTGTGGTGGGTGGACCGGCTCCCCACCCCTCCGCTGCCTCAGCCCCACCCTCTTCACCCAGCCCCTCCCACTCTGGCCCAAAGGGAAGCTCTCCCCCAGACCCAGCCTCCAGCCCGAGTGGGCTGGGTGGCTAGGAAGGGCAGTGAGGGCCCTCTCCTCTTCTTGCCTGCTGGGGTGCCCCTGGGTGGTAAACCTGGGGGGCTCAGTGTGGCCACAGGCCCTTGCTGCTCCAGTGACCACAAAGAACCGGCCTGGATGCCGGTGTTTGGGCTACCCCCTTGCCCATGCTGCCCCCACCCTTCTAATCTCCCTGATCCCCGACCTGCCTCGAGAGACGGCCCTCTATCTGTGCCCCCGGCACCCTGGACACCCCGTCACTTCCCCCACCTCCTGGGGGGGCCCTTCTCTTCCTGGGCGGCTGTGTGGAGGAGAACCCAGCTCCCTGCAGCCCACACCACAGCCCCTGCATAAGCCAGTGCCCCAAGCCAAGGCGGCCCTCCTGTCACAGCCCTGCTCACCGAGGCCCTGCATCCCGACCGGGGCCACAGGCTCCCCCACCCCCAGCCCGGGAACCCACCTTGGGCCTCGTAGCCGGCCAGGTCTGGCTTCTCTGCGGCGGCCGGGCTGGTCAGCCTGCCCAGTGCCAGCTGTAGCTGTGCCACGTTCATGCGGGCCGTGAGCTCCCCGTTGTGGTCTCCAATCTGAGTCCGGGCAGGGCCGGGTCAGTGGGCAGGCTGCTGGGAGGCCCTCCGTAGGCCTCAAGGGACCGGGCCTCACTGTGCCCCAAGGGAGTCTGGGCATCTACCCCGGGTGGGAGTGCCTCCTGCATCCCAGGCCACCCCCCCTCACACCGCAGGACGGCTTGGGGCCCCGGGCAGCCAGGTCTCGGGCAGCGTGGGGCCCTCCATCTGGTGCTGGGCCGTGAACCTCCCAGCCCGTGAAGCTTCCTGTCCACCCCTCAGGCTCCGTCTGGGCTCACTGGGTGGACCGGAGCTAGCCAAAGGGGTGGGCCTGGTGGGGCTTCCCCATGGAATGCTGGGGGCCAGGGCTGCACCCCGGCCTCTGCTCCAGGGACGTGGGGCTGGCCCTGCAGGCAGTCCCTCTGGAGTGGGCTGGGCAGCGCCTGCGGGGCTCCCACAGTGGTTGGGGCGGGGGAGGAAGGCACAGCGCACCTCCTGGGAGATCTCCAAGTGCTTCTTGGCGAAGGTCAGGGCTTGTGCCGGGCTCCCCATGGACACGTAGGCGTTCCCCAGACTCCAGCATGCCCGGCCCTCGCCCACTCTGTGGGGAGGGAAACTGAATCACCGTCTGCACCCCCCTGGGCCTGACCACCAGGCCAGCCTTCCCAAGCCCCTAGTCTCCGGGGGTCCAGGCCCAACATGGTGGGAGGTGGACAGAGGAGGTGGGGGGGGCCTGGCTGCCAGGGCTCCTGGCTGGCCTTGCTCGCCCCCTAGTGGCCGGTGAGGCACGGACCCCTTGCTTTCCTTCCATCTTTGGGGGCAGTGCTGACCCCAGCCCCTGGAGCCCTTAATTTTTAAATCGAGGAAAATACTGTCTGACAAGAGCTTAATCGTCCGCAGGGCACGATTCGGTGGCACCATGCACGTTCACAGCCTGTGACCATCGCCACAAGCTAGTTCCAAAACGTCTTCGTCTCCCCAAAGAGAAGGTGCGTGTCACCTGAAGCCTCCTGGCGGGGCGGCCTGATACGTGGCCCCTGCTCTCCGCAGCCTGTGGCTCTGCCTCCGGCCACTGCCCAGCCGGCCTCGCGTGTGTGGCTGCCTGTTTAGGAGTCCCCAGTCTGGCTGTCCCTCCACCGAGACTGACATTTACATAGGCTGAAGGGTCGATGGACTGGGCAACTTAAGTAAAACTTGCAAGCAGCTGTATCGAGGGGCACCGCGCGTGACTGGCCCAGCGTCACCCGGTCTCGCCTAGTCCCACTTAGTGGGCGGCATGGCCCAGGGACAGAGGGAGGCCGAGGCCCAGGCAGGGCTGCCCTGCTTAGCGTCACTTGGTGGTCAGTGGCCGAGCAGGGCCTCGGACTCAGGCCTGGGCGGCTGTAATCGGCTTGCGCCAGGGCCTGCGGGTGGTGGGAGCCCCCAGCCGGGTCTGCCCCCGCACACCTGTCGGCCAGCTCCTGAGCGATGAGCAGGTGCCGCAGGTGGTACTCGGCCGCGCGCTCGTGGTCCTGCAGCAGCGTGTAGGTGTTGCCCAGGCTGTAGCAGGCCTGTGCCTCCACCGCCTGCTCCTTGAGCTGCCGTGACAGCTGCAGTGTCTTCCTGCGGAGAGGGGCCAGCCCCAGGACAGCTGCAGCACCAACACCCCACCCCCACCCCCGCCCCGGGGCAGGGTGCGGCCCACGCCCCTCCCCCGCTGAGGGGTAGCTGGCTGTGGGGGAAGCAGCCCACCTGCCCGGAGGTCCACCTGGGGTTTCTCGCATGGCCAAAGCACCCGCCTCTGCTGGAACCAGATGGACAGGGCCCCGCCAGGCTCTGCCTACTCCTGCCGGTCCCTCACCACCCTGGTGTCTGCCTCTCCATGGGGGGCCCGGGACAGCAACACCTGGCTCAGGGTCCTGACTGGCGTGTCAGGGCTCAGCCCAAAACCCAGTGCGAATGACCTGGTCTCTGCTCAGCGGCCACCGCTCCGCTACTCAGGCCAGAAGGCAGGTGGCCCAGAGGGCGTCCTGGCACAAGTCAGGGACCCCCCAGGAGCCAGAGGGGCCCTCACCTTTCTGAGTGCCTGTGGGAATAGTATCTCCGCACCCCACTGCCACTGTGAGGGGCAAAAACAGCTCTAGGGTCCCCCCAGTAACCGGCGCCGGGAGGCCCTCGGCCAAGGCCGGCTCTGTGCCTGGCACACGAGTGAGGGGCACTGTGCTCACCCCTGTCCCTGGCAGCCCCGGACTCCGGCTTTGTCAGTCTGCCCTTCCAGGGTGGCCCCTGGGGGGCTGGGAGGTCAGACTCTCCCCGACCTTGGGGTGGGTGCCTCCCGGGCCCACCTTCTCCCTGGCTGGGTGCCGGGGCACCTACTTGTAGTACTCGGCAGCCACGTCGAAGCGCCCCAGGAAGACGTGGGCGTTCCCCAGGTTGCTGTAGGCCCTGCGCTCGGCCGCCTTGTCCCCAAACTCCTTAGCGATGGCCAGGCGCTGTGGACGCAGATCCCACGGCCCAGTGGTCATGCAGCAGCTCTGCCACCCGACGTGGGTGGCAGGTGCTGCCTCCCTGCCCAGGGTGGCTGGCCCCACATCCGCGTATCCGGGGGAGCAGTCCCAGGACCCCCGCACCAAGCCCAGCCGAAGC
This sequence comes from Pteropus medius, assembly GCF_902729225.1. Classification (NCBI taxonomy): domain Eukaryota; kingdom Metazoa; phylum Chordata; class Mammalia; order Chiroptera; family Pteropodidae; genus Pteropus; species Pteropus medius. The sequence continues at coordinate 633,145 of NW_024355526.1, read as the reverse complement.
AGGGGCTGAGCAGGCCGCCCCGCCCCCGCCGCCGACCCACCTCCTTGTGGAAGGCGGTGGCCTCCACGAAGCTCCCCAGCAGGTAGTGGGTGTTGCCCAGGTTGCCGCAGGCCCTGCCCTGGGCCGCCCGGTCGCCCAGCTCCTTCACCAGGGACAGGTTCCTCCTGGGGGCCGAGTCCGTCTGAGCCACAGCCCTCGGGTGCGATCCGGCCCCCCGCTGGGGAACACCGAGCAGGGTCCTCCGTGCCGCCCCTCCCAGGGCCCCTTCAGCTCTGGTGCCCGGTGGTGCTCTCTGAGCTCCGAGCCCGGGTCAGGGCTCCCCCTCTCCCCAGTTCTGGTTCCCAGGTGCAGCCTTGTTCTCCGGGGAGACCTCTGTCCCTCCCGGGGACTCGGCCCAATGTCCCGGCCCTTTTCCCAGCCATGTTGTTTTTAAACGTGGCTCCGGCTGAGCATTTCCTCGCTTCTCTCCACTGCTGCGAGGGACCGTGACATGGGACACGCAGGGTTTCATGGGGTCCCAGCAGACCCCGGGGGCGGGGAAGGATGGTGGCTTGGCTGTCTCTCCCGGGACCGCGGGCGGGCAGGGCTGGGGGTGGGTGCTCCTTGCCGGGGCTGCTGCCGGGTCCAGAGCGGCAGGCAGGGGCCCAGCGGCTCAGCGGCACGGGCTCGGGGCCACTCACTCATAGAACTCGGAGGCCCTGCGCAGAGTGTCACGCACGTCCGGGGGCAGGTGTCCGGGGTCCTGCGCAGCGTTCCAGGACAGCTGCTTGCCTTTGGCGTGGTACACGTTCCCCATGTTGTAGAGTGCCCGTGCCTCCCCGACCTGCGGGCGGCACCGAGGTTGGGGCGCCTCCAGCCAGACCCCCAGGAGCCCCCAGCCTTGGGCTGCTGGGTGGGGACGTCGCCCAGGGGCGTGCTTGCAAAGCCAGTGCGCCTGCTGCCTGGCCCACTGTCCTAGCTGGACCCGGGGTCCCAAAGGTGAGGGCCTGGGTGGGACATGACTAGGTCCACCCAGTGAGGTGGCCAGGTCCCGCTCTGAAGCCCAGGGACTCTGCCTCAGGGCCAGACGCCGTGATTTGGGGCGAGTCATGTCACCCCTCTAGCCTCAATTTCCTTGTCTGTGTAGGGGAGCAAGGACACCTATCTCACAGGGGTACAGGAGAGGTTGCAAAGCGGGACGGTCAGGTGTCTGGCAGAGGGCCGGACTGAGGCTGCTGTCCACGGCAGCTACTTCACTGACGTCTGCCTCTGCAGCCACGCTTCCTCCCAGGGCCGTGTCACCCGTCTCTCTCTGGGCCCCGGAAGGCGTGGGAATTGCTGGCAGGGTGAGGGGGAGAGCTGAGGGGAACTGCCATGAAAGATGGGGGGCTGCGGACTCCAGCTTGGGGAACCAGCCCTCAGCTCCACAGTGTCGACACGCGCAGAAAGAGCCCTCGTCTCTGAGGGGGGCCGTCCTCGCACCTTCCTCCCACAGGGTGAGAGCAGGAGGCTGTGAGTGGCATGTGTCCCGCAGGCCCCAATCCCAGGGGCTGTGGGCTGGGAGTGGAGGACGCACCTTGTCCCCCTGCTCCTGGGCGATGTCCAGGTGCCGCTGGCAGCAGACGACGGCCTCGTCAAAGCGCTGCAGGACCTTGAGCGTGTTGCCCAGGTTCCCGCTGGCCTTGGCCTCACCCATGCGGTCGCCGATGGCCCTGGGGGCAGGGGGCAGTGAGGGGCCTGCCGGGCTGAGGGGCCCGGGCACGGGAGGGCAAGGCCTTGGGAGGGCCTGCCCGGGGCGGGGGTGGTGGCTTGATCGCTCTCTCTGGGCAGGTCAGGGGGAGGCCCTGCACGGCCTGCAGCTGTCGGGGGACCCCGGATTGGGGCAGGGGGAGCTGGGCGGCTTGAAACCAGAGTCGATGTTAGGAGAGCCTGCCCAGTGACTGCCCCCCAGACCCCACCCAGTGATGGACCCGGCAGGTGACGTGTGGCCCCCGTGTGCCCACGCCGGTGCCCGCGGCTCACCGGGCCAGCAGCAGGTCGTGCTTGTGGTACTCCAGCGCCCGGGCGTACTCCTTCAGGTAGAAGTAGGCATTGCCCAGCTGGCTGTAGATGGCGCTCAGTGTCTTCAGGTCCTCGGTGCCCACCTGCACGGCGGCCTCGAAGAAGGCCACGCCTGCCTTGAAATCCCCAGCCTTGCACAGGCGCTCGCCCTCCAGGGCCAGCTCCAGGCAGGAGGCCTCCATCCTGGGCAGAGAGGAGGGCTCACAGCCTGGGGACCCGTGCTCCTCCACCTCGGACCACAGGGTCCCCGTGCCACACCTGTGCACCAGACCTCTTACTGGATAAATACCAGACGCAGGCGCTGGGTCTGATGGCGTGACCGTACCTAGGCTGGCACACCTGTGCGGCTCACCCGTGCCCAAACCTCCTCACTGCCAGGGCCCAGGGGCACCCCGGGAGAAGCTGTCAGCCTGAGACTGCAGCAAGACCTGCAGTGGCTGAGCTCCAAACACCACCAGCCCCCAAGTGCCGGCTGCCCAGGCCAGGGGCCACCCTTCATCTTGGTCTCCACCGAGGACAGCCAGGGCTCAGAGAGGCGCAGTGAGCTGGTCAAGGTCACAGAGGCAGGATCTGAGCCCAGCCCAGCCCCCATCCTGCATCCTGGGGGCAGGGGGCGGGGCACCCAGCAAGCTCTCAGGGGCTGGGAGCTCAGCCATCATCTGCGCTCACCCTGTTCTGCAGGGGGCATGGCTGCCTGTGAGCAGAGGGTCAGCCAGCCCCCAGCCCCTCCCTCCCCCCCTGCCCCAGCTGAGAAGTGCTTTGCTGGCTGCTGGCCAGGACTGGCCTGAGAAACAGCTGTTCCCGCCATGCTGCCCACCCACCCCCAACCGCTGCCATGGGAGGACGTAGACAGTATCACGTCCCGGGATGACCCCGATCCCTGGAAAAGCGCCCTAGTTCCTGCCCTGTGCACACGGCCTAACCCCAAGGGCCCAGGGCCCTGAGCGACTGCCGGTGTGATCCTTGCTGGGGGCCGTGCTGGCCTCACGCCCCACCTTTGGTCAGGTGGGAGAAGAAGCCCCTGACCCTTGGGCCCTGCACAGTGCCCCGAGGTGGCACCTGCTCACTGAGGCCCTTGTGGCCCAGGCCTCGGGCGAGCTGCTCTCGGGGCACGGCTGGCAGCCCTGGCTCTGGCCTGCCCCGCTATGGGGCCCTGGGCTGGACCGCTCAGGGGCTCGGCCTTCTCCCACCTGGCCCAGCTGGTCGCATGGGTCCCAGGCTGAAGGCCTGACCTACTGCCCTGCCCTGGGGCGGGAGGGGTGGGGCCCAGTGCGGGGGCTCCTCGCAGGCCTTGGGAGGAGGGGGTCGGACGGCCTCCAGCCCGGTGACCCCACCCCCACGAGCCCTGGGAAAGGGGGGGCCGCGCTCTGTGCGGTGGCAGGCAGGCCCTGGCTGCCCCTGCCTCGTCGCCATCGCTCTTGAGGTCACTGGAGTGCGTGGGAAAGCTACAGAGTAGGGCGCCCGAGGCCCCGCCCCTCCCTGCCCGGGAGCGCCCTGCGACGTCAGGAGTCACTGGGGGCCACCACGGCACCTTAAACATAAGCAGTCGTCTAGGCCCGAGCTTCCCCGCGCTAGCCGGATGCCTGACACAGCCACATGCCCGTCACCCTCCCCGTGTCATCGAGAACGTGAGCACTGCAGACGGTTCCACAGGCGGTGACGCCGCGGCCGGGGAGGGGCGCTGGCTCTCAGCTCTCTGCAGGGAAAGCCGCCCCCCTCCGCCAGGCCCCTCGCCCAGCCACGGCTCCCCAGCATCGGGGCCCCTCGTCCTGGGGGAGCGGCTCCTTCCTCCGTGGGGGACACAAGGTCTGGGCTCCGGGACCCACCACCTCCCTGCCTCCCACAGATTCAAGCGGAGCCCTGTGACCGCTCAGGGAGCCCGGGGTGAGGGGCGAAGCCCGGAGACCGGGACAGCAGACCACCCCCCACATTCCGGCCACATCGCCCAGTGCCCTGGGGAGGGCAGCGGGTGCCGTATCACAGATGGTCCCACCCTCTCCACGGGGTCACGCACGGGGCTTCCTCCCTGAGGCCTGCTGGTCCCTGCCCGGCTGCTCGCGAGCCACCTGAGGAGCGAACGGCCCTCTCCTCCAGGTGACGGGGGGTGGGCACTGGGCTCCGAAGCATGGGCACTTCTGATGCGGGGCCTGGTGCCCTCCCCACCTCGTTTCGGAGCAAAGGTTTCTGGCTTGGGCAGGGCCTGGGGACCAGACATCAAGGGGGGCGGCGGGGCCCCCTGATGGGACATCATCGCATACACTGGGGGGGTCTAGCATGGGCCCCTGGCAACCTGGGAGGCCACCTGGAGAGGCACCAGGCAGGGTGTCCAGGGCTACAAGCCCCTACTCTTTCCACTCATGGCAAAAACCTCCGACTGCACCTTGACCTCCAGTCTGGCACCCGTCACCTGCTCCCCAGGCCTGCACACGCCCGAGTGGCCCCGTGTCCCGCCGGGCGCCCACCCACCTCTTCCTCTGCAGGTTTCGCATCTTCTGTACGTACAGCCACAGCTCCAGGCCCACGGGCAGCAGCAGCGGGCGGGGGCGGGGCGCACCGTACACCACTTTGCACACGGCCTTCTCTGCCAAGCTCAGGGCCGCAGGCTGGCCCTCCACGGCCGCAGCCGGCATTGCCGGGCTCCGGGCCTCTCTGCTGGCTGGCCAGCCCTTGCCCCACCTTAGCTGTTGGTCCTGGGGCTGCGTCGGTTTGGGGGTTCCCCTGCCTCTCCTCACCCCAGCGCGGTGGGCTGAGGGCTCTGGCGGCCTCGGCTGCGGGACACCCCAGGCCCGCAGACACATCGCCTAGGGCTCATGGGAACTGGGGTGGATCAAGGGATCAAGGGGATCAGCACCGTCAGCAGGCAGCCCAAAGGACGTCCCCGAGGGGGCTGTGCCCGCCTTCCCACTCTCCCTGGCTCCTCCGCAAACTCTCCCCGCTTCGACCCTGAAGCCAGCTCTGGGCCAGAGCCCAGCTCGAAGGAGCCCATGCCCGCGTTCGCGAAGGACGGGAGGAAGGAGGTGATGCACAGGACGTGCTGGCGGCCCCGGCCCCGACTCTCCCCCGGGCAGAGCCGCCCAGGCCAGGGAAGCCATCGCCCCCAGGGCTCCCCTGGAGCAGAGCCAATCCCTGTCTGGAGAGGTCCCCCCACCCCCCGCCGCCCTCCCCGGGTTACTCCCCACCCCCCACCCTCCCGCAGCCTGGCCTGGCATCAGTCCAGGTGTCTTATTAGTGCCTCCCAAGCCTCCAGGGGCTGCTGGGCTTACCCGCCCTGACCGTCTGAGGGGGTTCCGGGTCTAACCCGGCGAGGGGCCTGGGGAGGCTACCCAGGGCCGGGGTGGAGGGCGTAGGAGGCCCAGACCCCTTCCCCCAGCTCCCTTCCTGAATCTTCAGCCCCTTGGCCACCTACCCTGCCTGCCACCCAGCTCCTCCAGCCAGGGATGGCCAATGCAGGGGCCGGGTCATGTGACCTTCCCTGGGTGAAGGGAGGAGCCCCCTGGAGTAGTGTGGCGGGTTGGGGGTTGGATGGGTGTGCAGTAATGTCCAGCGACAGACAAGGGCCACAGGTTCAGAGCCTACTGAGTCCCCTCAGGCCTGGCAGGGCAGAGCGGCGGTGACAAGTCCAAGGCATCTCTCAGGGACCACCCTTCCCAGCCCCCTGGGGTGCTGCTCACCCCAGGAGCCCCTTCTACTCTGGGCAGCCCCTTCTGCCAGGCCACTTGTCTTCTCAGTGGCAGGAGCTGGGGCGGGGGGCTCCAAGGTGACGCAGCTCTGGGGACGAGGAACTAGGGAGCTCCACTCCTTGAGGCCACCCTGGGGTCTGAGCAGAGGCAGGAAGCCGAGGACTAGTGGGAGGGTGTGGAGGACACAGCATCCTCAGGCCGGCATCAGCCAGGAGGCCCTGCCGGCCCTGCCTGTTTTCATTTTGGGGGTGTCTAGGAGGGCAGAGTCCTGGGTGGTGTCCGCAGCAGTGGGAGGATCTGATCCCAACTGCCCACCCCCACCAGGTCCTGCCCTCGAGGGTGTCCAGGCCGAGACACTCTCCTCCCTGCCCTGAGGCCTCTGTCCAATGCCACACGTTCACCCCCAGGACAGCGCAGCTGAGGGGGGCAGGGCAGGGCCCGGGCCACCTGCTCCATGCCCAGCTCCTGTCAGCAAGCGGAACCCCGAGCTCGGTGCCCCATACCAAGCCCCTCCCACCTCCCCCTGTGCTCCTCGCCTGATGCCTGGCCACCCTCTCCTGTCCTCTGCGAGGAGCAGCCTGGCTGGGCCCCCCCTCGCTGCTCAGGGAAGATTCTGGGGCCTCTGTCCCCCACATCACTCCTGCAGGCCTGTGGGTATTCGCCCTGTCACCTGGCGGGATGCCTGTGTCCACTGGGGCTACAGCTGCCCGGGGCACAGTGGCCTGCCTCCCTCCCTCCCTGAGGGGTGTGAGTGTCACCCGGCTTGGGAGCTTGGGGACCCTAGGGCCAGGTCAAGGAAGGGCCCACCAGGCCACCAGGGCCAGTGCCTGGGGGCCACCTGGGGAGGGAGCGGGGTAGAGACGGGCAGGTGGCATGACCATGTGCTGTGGGTGTGTGCCCCACACCAGGGGATGCCTCTACCTAGGTGCCTGCTGTCTGGGACCCCTCCAAGGCCACCCCAGAGTTGAGGTGCTCTGCCACTGCCACTGTCCCGTTCCCAGCTCTAGGCAAGAGAACCTGGCTGCTGGCCAAAGGCGGCCGGGAGGCTGGGAGAGGCCGGGAGAGGCCTACCCATGGCGTCCCCGCTTTCGGGTCTTCTCGGCCACCTGCCCGCCCCCCCGCCGTCCAGAGCTCCTGCAGGAGGGGCAGCCCGTCTGACCCAGCCCCTCCCTAGGGCCCCACGGGGCACTTGGTAGCTCACTGGCACTCTTGTGCCCAGGTTCCCCTCAGTGAGTATTCTAAGCCCAGTTCTCCTAGGAGAACTGAACTCTCTCATCAGCGGGAATGTGGGTGTGGGAAGGGGGGGACCCTGGGTGGTGCGCCAGGCAGAGAAGACCTGGCCTGGCCCCAAGGAGCCTCCCAACAGCTATCCAGGCAGTGCTCAGATCTAATGGATCTTGTCTACCCAGTGTCCCCACCCCAGCTTCCACACCACTGGCGGGCCCCCCCCACCCAACACGCAGGCTCCGAGGAGGCAGACCACCTTCCGACAGCTTCCTAGCTGACCATCTGGGACTGCCAGACCTGTGGGAGCAGGCCCCTCCTCACCTGCCCCACAGCCCCCTCCTGCCCAGGAGGCCCCCTCAAGCCGCTCTGACCAGGAACCGCCCTGCCCACATCTGGCCATGGCTACGTGGTGGGGTCCAAATCCCTCACGCCCTGCAGGGGGCTCCTGCACCCCAGTCCAGCTCGGTTCAGGCTTCAGCTTACAAGGATGCCGGGTTGGGCTCAAGGCCTCTCCCAGCATCCCCTCTGTCCCTGTCCCTGTCCCTGCCCGGGGTCAACCCCTCCAGGCCATGTGTCCTCATGGGGCTCCACGTGACCCACACCCCAGGCTCCCAGGTCACGCCCGTAGAGTGACTGGGCCCATGTGGACCCCATGCTCAGCTGTGCGGGGTCTCCCAGCTCTCCCTCTCACACTCACACACACACACACACACACACACACACACACACACTCACACTCACACACTCACACAGCCGGTGGCTGCCAGATCAACTCCTGTTGTTCTTGGGGACAACGCGCCCTGTCTGCATGGGACAGATGACCCTGGGGCACAGCTGCCTGCACGGCTCCGCATCCCATGGGGGCCGTGGAGTGGGTTCTGCACGCCGGTCCTGCAGCGCTGGCTGCCAGCTCGTCCTCCCGCACGCCCCGCCCCCTGCGTGGGGCCCAGGAGCCAGGCCAGGGGCGCGGGCTGGGCCTGAGACCGCACAATGGGGGCTGTGTCTCTGGCCAGCAGCGCAGCCCAGGGTGGGGAGGGCAGTGGGGCCTCGCCTTGCCCGGCACCATGCAGCCACTGCACATCGAGTGCACGCAGAGGTGTGCTGCTGACAGGCCGCCTGGTCTCAGGGACGCCGGCGGGGGGCGGGGGTGACGATGTCCCTCCAGTCAGGGGTGGGGAGCGAGGCCTCCCTCTGGGGGCTGCTGCCAATAATCGCCCCAGCTCAGCACTCATGCCTGCCCACTTCGCTGGCGGAGTCCCGGGCCCCGGGCATCACCCTATGAAACACCGGAGCCAGGCCCGGAGTCATCAAGCAGGCACGCAGCCCCGGGCAGAGCCAGCCTGTCATCCCTGACTGGCGGGGCGTGGGGCACAGTCCAGGCTGCTGTCGTGAACCTGCCTCCAGGCAGGTGCCTTTGTAGACAGACACACACCCACCGGGCTGCCTAGCTCTGCAGCCCCACACCTGGGGCCACCCGCTGGACCAGGGGCAGCAGCGGGGGATGGGCTGATGGGGGACAGGGCCCTTCCCATGACACAGTCCGGTTTCTTCAGCCAAGCTGCCACCCAGGCCGTGGCAGTGGGGAGGGGAGCCCCTGGCAGCCCCTCTGCACACACCTGCTGTGTCAGGCGGCCCAACTGCAGCGAGAACGCAGCTGGAGAAGCGGCTAGACTCTCATCCTCTGTCCCCGGACTGCGGGAGGGGGCGGGGAGCCCTCGCCCCCGCCCCCCACGGGCAGCTGCCCATCCCAGCCACCCAGCCTACCCACCCGTTAGTCTCCAGGTTTTCGTTAGTCCCTGGGCTCTCACTGGGGCGCTGCAGCCCCTCCCAGCACCCCCATCCTCACACCTCCATTCCCAGGCTCCCGCACCCCGCCTCATCCTCCCCATTCCCATGTGTAGCCCTGGAGCTCCCACCCCGCCCCACCCCTGCACCCCCAGAAGCCCCATCCCGCGCCCTCCTCTGGCACCCGTGGCGCCCCCACTCTCGTGCTCCCACCCCCGCTGCCCCGCACGGAGGGCGGGTCCCCGCCACGTTGCGCGCCGCCGCCGCCGCCGCCGCCTTTGTTCCCGGCCGCCCGCTGCCCCGGCGGCCGCCCCGTGCCCGCGGCCCGCCGCCCCCGGCCCGCCCAGCCCACCTGGAGTAGAGGCGCCGGGCCGGGCCGGGCAGCTCGTCCGCGGCGGCGGGCGGGGCTGGACCGGCCATGGGCCGGGGTCGCCGAGTGCCGGAGCCGCGCACTCCTCGCTCGCGCCGCCCAGCGTCTGTCTCCCGGCCGCTGGCTGCTGTCCACTGTCCACTGTCCGTTTGCCTGTCCCCACCGGCCGGAGGCGCCGAGGAAGTGATGTGCGCGGGGCGCCGCCCCTCCCGCCGTGGCCGTGATGTCACCGGTCCCTCCTCCCGCCCTCCGCGCGGTGGGGGCGGGGAGGAAGCTCGTGGGGGGCGGGCCACGCGGGGGAGGGGCGGGAGTCCGGTGCGGCTGGCACGGGGGCCGGCGGTGGTCGTCCCCCGGGCTCAGGACGGAGCGCAGGGGCCTGGCCTTGACGATGCCGCGGGCCCTGGGCGGCAGTGCCGTCTGCGGGCTTTCCCGCCCCCTTTCTTCCACCCCCCACGTGAGGCCGCATGAGGTGCCTTTGCCTTTGTGTGGCAGGCGCCCCCCTTGTTGGTCCTCTGCCCCTCTCCTCCTGTCCAGCCCCTACAGGCATCACCCCTTCTCTAAACCAGCAGCGGGCTGCTGCTGCTGGGTGCCTCTCTGCCTAGTTTAGGGGAGCCGATCACAAACACAGTTGTGCCCCTCCCCCACGTGAATTGGGGGGGTGGTCTGAGAGGAGCGGATGGCCCTGGGAGCTGTGAGCAGCGACAATCCCCTGCTCCCGCCATTCCTCACCCCGAGACCCTGAGTTGGCATGTCACCCTCCCACTTTTGGTTTGATCTGTGAAGTGGGGTGAGTGGGAAGCATGCAAGCAGAGCAGGGGACACCCCAGGGTCCCCCCCCAGGGGGTGTCTCAGCACCCAACGCCTTCTCCGTGAATTCCTGGAGCCCGGGTGGCCCGATCCTGAGCTGACCCTGAGCTGTAGCCTCAGCCTCTCCCACTCTGGCTCCGCACTGCCCCAGGGCCAGCTCCTGGGCACAGGGGGCACCTGCGGGTCTCACCTGGTCCTGTCCCCTTCTCGGTCCGCACCTTCCCGGTGCACCCAGGAGACGCTAAACCCTGGAAAGCTGCGGTCACCGAGGGATGGAGAGAAGTCCAGGCCCGCCCAGCGGACGGGCAGGAAAATGCCAAGGCCTCCGGCCAGACCCTCGGCAGAACGCAGCCCACAGGACACTGGCTTCAGGCAAAGGGAGATGGGTCGAAAATAAACAGGAGATAAAAAAAGGGCCTGCTGGCCAGGCTGGTTTGTTTTTCCTACGGAAGAGGCGGCTACAATGAGAACCATCTGTGCCCAGAGCCAGCAGCCCTGCGGCCCGTCCAACACACCCTCCCCCGATGACCACGGGAGCTGGGCAAGGCCTTGCTCCTGGCCGTGGCTGCGGCTGCCAGCTGGCCCCTGTGGGGCGGGTGGTACAACAGCCAGAGGCTCCACCCTCGTCTGCGGCAGCCCCAGGGCGGCCTCCTTGGGGTGTCCCCTGAGCTGGCATCATTGAAGGGGCAGCGGCTGCGATGGCCCACCCATGCCAGATCCGAGCTCAGCATCCCCGAGAAGCCACCGCTTTGAACCTTTTGCATGTACTGTGTCTGCGGCCAGGTGCCGAGTGCCAAGAAGGTCCTTAAGTGATGCGCTGTGAACCGCAGAGGGAGGGGGAGCTTCGCTCTGTAGCAGTAACCGCGGGGAGGCTGGGGAGCTCGAGTTCCTGGGCTGGGGGAGTCTCCAGGTTATAGCAGACTTCCTGGGGGAGTCGGACCCCTCAGGGCACCGTGCAGCGAGCTGGCCAAGGCCTCAGGCTCTGAGTCAGGCTGAGCAGGACTGGAGGCAGCCACCCCTGCTGCTGTGCGTCCCGGCTCAAGCTGCTTTCCCTCTCTGAGCCTCGGCTCTGCCACTGATAAATAGGGTTTGGCAGCCCCGCCCCATAGCAGTTGTGAAGGATGGTGGGGTCTGGACAGTGCTGGTCACTGTGCCTCGCATACAGTAAGAGCTTGGGGAATGCCAGCCATTGGGACCAGTGGCGCCTGGCCCCACTGGGCCCTGGCAGGCAGCCCTGGCAGGATCGGGGAACACCCCTGCCACATTGCAGGTGGTGTGTCTTCTTCCTCCCAGAGACCCGACTGTCCTGACAACATAACCCACAAAGGGAGGTGGAATGGGACGAGGGCAGGCACCAAGGTGATGGGCCCGATGTGCATTGCCCACGTGGCCACCCGGCTGTGAGGATGATCACGCCTCTGGTCCACGGAGATCAGGGGGCTCCTTGGTGGCAGGTCCGGGAGCTCCTGGGGGCACCCGACCCTCTGTCACTACTGCCTCCCATTGACGCTGACACCATCTGGCCCCCCTGATCTCTCTGCTCTCCCTCCCCAGCTGCTCCTTCCTCCCCCAGCCTCTGGGGGTGCGGATTCTCTGCCCATGCACACCTGGGCACCTCGTTATAGTCCCTCTTGAAACTTCTCCCCGTGACGCTTTGTGCACGGGGCATGGTGCTCCCACGGGAGGCCGACGGCACAACCCCTCCACCCATCCCTTCTGGGCCTCATCCCCCAAGGAGCGTTCAAAAGAAGAAAAACAATTTCCCATCCAGACACATCCTTCAGCCCCAGTCGACAGCTCGGGGAGCAGGGAGGTTGCAATGGGCAGGTGCGGACAGCGATGCTAGGCCTGGTCCCGGGAAGCACCGCCCCTCACGCACCCGCCCACTGCACTTGGAGTGCCAAGGGTTTATGTCAGCACGCCCCGGATGCTGCTCTTGGCAGTCATCAGCAGGACCACTCCCACCTGAGGGCCTCTGCCACGTGCCTGCCTGCCATCACTAGACACTCCTTGGCATCCTGCCTCGTCACACCCTCCCCATGGCACGGACGAGAGGACAGAGCAGCGATGCCCCGGGTCGCCGGCCTGGCCACAGGGCAGCTGAGGTCAGACCGTGTCTTCTTGACTTGCCTCTCCCTAGACCTGTCCCCTGGACAGGCCTGGCGGAAGATGACAGTGGACAGTTGCAGGGTTCTTGCTGAGCCCCTGGGAGTGGTGGGGCCTGGGCTCCTGGAGAGAGGTGGACGCCACGGCCGCTGAGAGAGACGCACACGCACACACGCTTAAGTGACAAAGAGCTCTCGGGTTCACCTCCGTTTCCAGCGAGCTCGTGGCCCTGAAGCAGAACCTATCCTTTGCACGGTTTGGGGAGCACGTGCCCTTGGGGCCCCGAAGCCCCATGGCATCACTCACAACTGTCTCCTCTCCAGGGCCCCAAGTTCCTGGAGAGTGGGGGCTGTAGGGGTACATAGGTGCACGGGCACGTGCGGCGGGGAGCCCAGAAGGAAGCGGTCTGTCCACCCCCGGGGCCTGAGCACCTCGCTGGGCGATGATACACACGCAGGAAATGGCCGCAGGCCACGTGAGGCTCCATGCCAAACATGTCATGGAGCAACACCTGACCATGCAGCATTCCTGGGCGCGCGCTGGCAGCTGCCTGCTTTGTCACCCAGTTCACGTCCCCGAGGCCTGTGGGCAAGAGGCAGGGCACACGCGAAGCAGACACACACTCCTCTGTCCATGGTAGGGCTGTCTGTCAGAGCTCGTTCTGGCCTGTGTGACCAAAACCCCTGCCCCAGCCTGTCTGTGCTCCCCAGGTCTGGCGGCAGGTGACACTGGAGAGGGGCGGAGAGACAGAGAGAGGGAAAGAGAGGGAGAGAGACAGAGAGAGGTGAGCAAGACAGAGCGGGGGACGGACAGGGAGCTGGCTTGGGCCCGGCTCGGCTGCCCACAGGCTGGTCTCAGACGGGAGCCTAGTGAGCGAAGTCTGGCTGTGACGCCCTCGGCTGAATGGGAGCAGAGCAGACACTTCGCAGGGAGAGGTGTCAAACCTGTGCCTTCACGGACCCCTCCACCTCCCGCTGCCTCCTGCCTGGCCCGGAGCTCCAGGTGGACACAGAGACCTCCGGGCAGATGCCCACGCGGAGTCAATGGGCTGGGGGTCCCCTCCCTTCTGGCACAGGGGCTCCACTTGGTGGCAGGATCAGAGGGAGCCCAGATATCTCTGGGGACTGGCCGCGGGTAGTGGGCACAAGGCATGAGGCAGGCCGCCAGCAGCTGGGAGAAGCTGGGGTCCCCTCAGCGGGGTCCCTATGCTGTGTCCATTTGTCTGTCCAACAGCAATGAAGTTGGGGGAAAGTCACATCGCCCAGCCACCGGTCCCCATCCGCCCTCACACACAGGTCTCTGCCCTGAGCCTTTGCTGGGTGGTTCCCAGCCCAGGCAGCTGAGGTTGCCATGGAAACCCTCCTCCTCAGGAGCCCCTCTCCCGGGCTTGCCTGCTCCTCCCTCAGGGGACAGCTGGCAGCTCCTGAGACCAGGCAGAAAGCAGCGCCTCGAGGGGACCGTTCTCTCTGGCTGATTCCTCAGTTGCTCTGGGACAAAGAAAGTGGGCCTTTTCCCTAATTTCCAAACCATCCGGCTGGTCCTGTGTGGAGAGGGCAGGACCCTGGGGTCCTGGGCATCGTTTGCAGGCTCCCCGTGGTGTGGCCCCTACGTCCATCCACAGGCCTCATCATCAACCTAGGTGTGCAGGGGGCCTTTGTGTAGCAAAGCGGAGGTCCTCATGAGGCCCCAGGGAGCCCCCAGGGAGAAGCGCCTGATCCTGCACTTTACTTGTGGGGAGCTCCGCCCCTCAAAGTGCAAATTCCCCAGGGCAGGTGTTCCCCAAAGGAGCACATCCGCCCTAAGGGAGGAAGGAGAGGCGGGGCGGGCCTCCCCACCCAGACGCGGAACCTTATGCCTGTGGTCCACTTCCCCCCCCGCAAGGACCACAAAGTGCAGACAGGCAGGTTCAGGAAATTAGGGGCGGGTGCCCTTGAGCTGGTAGAGGAAGGGCCGCCCACCACCCAGGTGTCTGGGCGGAGGGTTTGTGGGGCCCTGACCTGCTGATACGCTCATGTCCAGCCTGGGGTGGAGGACAAACCTACCACCCAGACATTTTCTTGTTGCTTTTCTGTACCCTTAATTACTTGAGGGCATTGGTTTCACATACAACCTGAGCAATGCGCCATCTGTATGTTGCATTGCGTGTTCACCACCCAAAGCCAAGCCTCCCTTCGGTCACTCATGGGTATATTCTGAATTCCTTTACCTCTTGGCTTTCCGCCTCCCCCCCCTCCCCTGCCTGCATTTACTTCCCGTCTCTCTGGATGCCCCATTAAAACGAGAGTGAGGGGTGTCTTTGTGTGCGTTTAAGTTAAAGCTCACAGAGGCAAAGGCCAGGGAAGGGTACTGGCGGCAGCGGGCGCAGAGGGCCCCGCGCCATGGGGCCTGGGGCCACCGTCTCCCTGGGGCCACATCACCCTGCCCTCTGCCCTGGAGACCGTAGCGGGCTCTCTGCAGGCTGCGGTCACCCTCCAGGAGAGCCCAGACTGGTGATTTAAATGGAGGTGGGACAGGGACAGACTCAGACTCTCCAGTATGGCTGCAGTCTTTGCCCACCCCACCCCAGACTAAGGCTCCAATGTGCGGGTACGCCAATTACTCACGGACCGAGGAAGTGACCACTGGGGGCTCTGTGACCCAGGGGACTGTGAGCTGGAACTTGGACAGAACTCCGTTCATTGCCCCTTTAACAGGGTCTCCAGGGCCCAGGGTCACCCCCACTGCTGAGTCCTGTGGTCCCGAAGATGTCTGGTACCTCGCATTCCCCACTGCGGCTACTGCAGGTCCCTCTGGGGATGGCTGGGGGTGGGGGGCGGATCCACAGCCCCCTTGTCAGAGCAAATTAAGGCTACACGACCGGGAGGCTGAGCCCTGTCGCCCCGATAGATTGCCACCATCTCTGGCTGGTTTCTGGGATCGAGCCAGTTTTGGACTTGGAACCTGTGGCCCGAAGAGGTGGCCTGAAGAGGTGGTCAGGTGGCCAGGAGAGCTGTTTAAAGCTCAGAGACGCATTCCAATCGGCACAATCCCTTTTACCAAAGAAAAAGCACGAACTCGTTCTGATTTCTGGTGCTTTTGGGATGCGAAGTCTTCATTACAGAACTCCAGGCTGGCCCCTCACTGCACAGGCCGGTGTGCCCGCCCAGGGCGGCCCCCGGGCAGAAGAGCAGGCACCCACGAGCGGTTGGGGGCGGGACGCTGGGTCTGCGCGGTGGATGTGCTGGGGTCTTCTTTGCTGCCCGGGGCGGGATCCTGAAACTTCTGTGCAGGGTCCAGCCTCCATGCCCAACCCTTGGGTCAGATGGATGTCTACCTGTTTCTCTGACACCCACAGGCAAAGCAACCTGCACCCCAGGCCTAGCACTCCCCTGACACCATCCAGCTTCGGGTGCCACATGTTTCCTGGCCATGGTGGCCAAGGAAGTCTGGCAGGTGCACAGAGCGCCAGCACCATGCTGGCCAACCGTGGGGTCCCCCGCTCCGGATGCTCCGGCCCGGCCAGGGACACAGCCACCTCCACTGTGGTCTTGCTTGGAGGGTCCAGCTGTGGTTCGAGGTGGCCTTGCCCGGTACCCTGCTCTCCTGGGACAGTGTCCAGCTACTGCCCCTACCCCCTGCAGGGGGCGGTCATACCCCTGAGTACTTAGGAAACCAGGCTGCTCCAAGTCTCTGCGCCCTAAGTCACGTTTCCTGAACACCAAGAGCAGCAGAGGCGCGAGAGGATGCCCCTGCAGCACCCCTGGGGTGCTGGCTCCCGGCCGGGACGGGGAGAGGGCGCCCCCTGCCGGCGTCGCCCCCACGTGGCCCTGGCGGTGCTGGGAGGGCCCTGGGTTTTGCTCAGGCCGCCGGCGCCCGCGCCCCTCCCCGCCGCGACCCCCGGGGCAGCCGGCCGCCCCTGCGCGCTGCCGGGCACCGCCGCGAGGGCGCGCACAGACCCGAGCCCAGCGGCGCGGGCCTCCTGCGCTCCCCGCCCGGGACGCGCCAACTCCAAGGTCGCGACGGGTCGCCGGCCTTGAGGCGGGTGTAGCTGGACCGCGAAGGCGCTCTGCGGCCCTCTCCCCGCGGCCTCCCGCCGCCCGGCGCGTCCACGTGGTCTCGAGGGCGGGAGGGTGGACTGTCTCAGGTACCAGACCCCCGACCCGTGTTTCAGGAGGGCTGGAATGGACCTGTCTACCTCCGGGTCCCGCTCCTGACCGCAGAGACCTGGGCGGCTGCTGGGGTTCCCTGGGGAGAAGGGAGAAGCAGGGGCAGGGGGCTGGGAGGGGGCCGTGGACCCACTAGTGCCACCGGACTGACGGAGGCTCTGGGCCACTCCCGAGTCCCTCCCCTGGCCCTCCACCGTCCCTCTTCCCACCGCAGGTGGGGCGGGGTTCTAGGCAGCACTCGGAGACACTCCCCTGGCCGGACGCCCACCGCCCTGGCGCCCAGTGCAGGGGATGCCCCAGGTGCGTGCCCCAGGTGTGTGCCCCCGCCTGGGTGAGGCCCTGCCTGGTCCCCCAGGTCCCGTGGAGCCCGCCTGCAGGAGGAGCCTGCCCGGATGGACGCCTGGGTTTCCCTGGCAACGTCGGGCGGGCCTCCTCCCAGCCTCCTCCCTGCCTCCTGCCCTGCCTCCTGGCGGATCTCCGGAGTGGGCCCTGGGCTCTGCCTGCGCTGGTCTTGGAGCCATGGCTGCTGCCCGGAGCCTTCTAGCTGGTGAGTCCCCAGAGCGAGGTCTGCCTGAGCTCGCGGACCCTGCCCCAGGCACCGGGGGAGGGGGCGGGAAACGCAGCAAGGCCGTGGGTGGGGGTGGGGGTGCAGGTAGGTGGCTTGGCCTTCACTCCCTCCATGGACTAGCTGCCCCTCCTGGGTCTTACTCCTCTGGGAAGGGATCTTCTGGTCTGGGAGCGCCCGTTGAGGGCTTGGGGCTCCTCGGGGCGAGGCCAGGCTGCCCCTGCTCTAGCACTGCTGCCTGCGCCCCTGGGCTGCCATCCGTGTCCCCGCCTGTAAAACAGAGAGAAACGCCAGCCCAGGCCCCGAGGGGGCCGAGGTTTCTGCACCTGTGCTGACAGGGCCCGGTCAGCACAGACCCTCCGCCAGCTCTCCTGGGGGGCAGGCCTGGGTCACCCGGCCTCTGGGGGGCCTGTGGAGGGCTGAGAGTTGGAGGCTGAGGCAGCGGGCGGGAGGAGACCCTCGGGGCCGTGCCCCTGGAGCCGTGGCCCCTGGTGACTGTTCTGAGCCCTCGCACATGGTTGTGGTCCCGGGGGGTGGGGTGAGTTGGGAGTAACTGAACCTTGAAGGTGCTCGGCCATGGCCGCCAGCCTCCGGCCACAGGGCAGGGCTGTCTGTGAACGCGGGACACTTTCCCTGGTCACCGGGGTCCACGGTCACGTCACTGCTCTGACCGTTCTCGGTTGGGGAGGTGCTGCCGAGGGCAGGTCTCTGCTCTGTGTCGTGTGATGGTGGGCAAGGCAACAGTGCCGTCCTCATGGGCTGTGGCGCGGAGCCCTGAGTCACCCCGGGTTGCTCGGGGAACACGCTGGGCATAGGGCCTGGCCCTTGGCAGGTGCCCCAAGCAGGGGCCGGCTGTCCATTGCTGGAAGGCAGGGACCAGGCCTGGTGGTAGGGGTGCACGGCAGGGAGACCAGGCAGGTGGCAGGGCCTGGGGCCTCGGGGTGAGCGGGCCTAGGCGGGGGCACTCCCGCTGACCTCTCTGTTGGCGTGGCAGTGTCTGTCTCCTGGGCACAGGGGGACAGCGGCTCCGGGCTCCCTGGGCAGGCTGCAGGCGCTGCGTGTCCTTGGGCAGCTGGGTCACGGCTCCGCCTCGCTTGGCCGAGGGTTCTGCGAGACCGGGGGCCGCGTGCGGGGTGCGGCCGCTGCTTTGTACGTGTCACGCGCGTCCTCGGGGTTTGCTGTCCTGTCTCGCCGGCTTCGCTCCCGTCTGGCCCCCAGCAGCACCTTCTCCCGACCTGCAACCGTCTTCCCACGAGGTCGGCTCTTGTGTCGCCTTGTTCCTGCCCCTGCGTCTGCCACCTCTGTGTGGCCCCAAGTCCCCTTGGGGCCCAACCACCTTCCCATGGGGAGGGGCTGCTGGTGACGCTGTGGCTGCTGGAGCACAGCAGGCGGCAGAGGCTGGGGGGAACCGCCGCCCTGACCAGACCCCCGCACGAGGCCCTGCTCTGCAGACCCCAGCGTGCGTCCACGTGTGCGCGTGTGTGTGCATGTGTGTGGCGTGTTATGTGTCTGTACCTGTTGCACGCTGTGCATCAGGGATGGCTGTGCTTCTGGGCCAAGGGTCCAACGTGCCCAGGTGCACCGTCACCTGCATGCCATTTTCCCAGACGCGACTTGAGCCCGGGTCAGCCTCTGGAGAACTTCCGTTTGGACCCACGAGCTCGTGTCGTCTGCAGCTCCCGCGGCCCGGCGGCTACCACACGGCCCATTGCAGTCGGAGGGCTGGTTAAGGGACTGCTGCTTCCCAGGGCTGGGTCTGAGCAGGTGGCCGTTGGGTGCCATGCCAATGTCCAGACCTGTGTCAGCTGCTGTTGCTGCGCAGTTCTGTGGTCTGGAACCCTGGGCCCCGAGACAGCGGGCGTGGCGGGCCCCTCTCCTTCACGGTCCGCTGACTTTGTCCCTCTCCCCGGGCCTGCTCGGGCCTGCTCAGGGCCTGCTTCTCAGGAGACGAGGTGGTGAGAGTCAACACTGTGGCTACGTGGAGCAGAGCGCTGCCAGCTTCCAGAAGGGAGCCGGTCTCCACCCCGCCAACCAGCCCAGGCTGCCGGCCAGAGGTGGCTCCGCGCTGGGCAGCGTCTGCGGTGGGCAGGCCCAGACCCCCGGGCGAGGGACGGCCCCTGGCAGTAGCAAGGGCAGAAGCCGCTACCCTGTGAGCCAGCACTTTCTGGCAGCTCAGCGCAGGGGCTGCGTGGGGGGCGGGGCGTGGGGCT
>NW_024355526.1:578344-614199 GCF_902729225.1 Pteropus medius | reverse complement strand
CAGCACTTTCTGGCAGCTCAGCGCAGGGGCTGCGTGGGGGGCGGGGCGTGGGGCTGGGCTGTGTGTGGGGGGCGAGGCGTGGGGGGATGGCCTGGGATCCGCGGCGGGCTAAGGAGGAACACACAAGGCTGTTGGGGTTAAGCAAGGTTTATCGTAGCAGAGTGACAGCCGGGCTGAGCCAGAGGGCGTCGGCCCCAAATGCGAGGGGACCTGAAACTTACACGGGACTTGAGGGGGGTCCTTTCAGCGGGAATGTTTTGGGCGAGTAAGTTGGCGGGAGGGAGGAGAGCCCAGGGAAGCGGGAGGTGAGCATGTAGCGCTCCCACACAGAGGTAAGGGAGTCTGGTCCCCACACCGAGTGTGGGGAGTGGTGAGGGATGGGGCCTTCCTGTACCTAGCAGGCGGGGCGAGAGCAGGTGCCGGGTCCCAGGGTGAGGGCTTCGTTTCCGTGTCTCTGAGCCTCTTAAGAACCCCGCCGAGAGGGAGCTAATGTTCTGTGCACTTTCCTCACGCCTTCAGGACGCAGGGCTGGCCTGAGGCCACCCGTGGGCCCCTGGTGCTCTGGGAACTGGGGCTCTCCGCCGCTGTGTCCACCATGTGGCCGGGGGTGGGGGGTGGCTGCTCCATTTGCTCTTCGCGTCAGCCCCTCCCGGCCAAGATGCCCTCCCCTGGTGACCCAGTCCTGTGGTGGCTCGGCATGGCCCTGGGGACTAGTGGGCCACCGTCTGTCCGTGCCTGGGTCCTGGCCCGCCAGGATCCTGGAGCCTGCAGCTGTCACCATGTGCATTCTAAGGCCAGACCACCCCTGCCCCCCGGCGGGAGGTGAGGGGACC
This sequence comes from Pteropus medius, assembly GCF_902729225.1. Lineage (NCBI taxonomy): Eukaryota > Metazoa > Chordata > Mammalia > Chiroptera > Pteropodidae > Pteropus > Pteropus medius. The sequence goes on along the minus strand of NW_024355526.1, from coordinate 613,366 downwards.
TTCCTCTGCAAGAGAGGTATTAGGAGGGGACCTGCGTGTACCTCGCTGAGCCAGAGGGAGCCGTGGGGTCTGGATGGGGGTGGCCCTCCAGCTGGGCTGGCAGCAGGGCTCAGGGTTGGCCGAGATGCTGCTGGGCTGAGCACAGGCCAACCCGGAGCAGGGTGACCCCTGTCACCCAGGAGGTGCAGGAGTGCGGGACAGGGCAGGGGGGACCGCGGTCGGGGCGGCTGTGGGCTGGACATCAGCAGAGGGTCCTGGCAGGGAGATGGACGTTCTGAGGCCTCTGGGAGTCGGCCTCAGTTTAGAGCTGAGTCGAAGCTTCTCGATGAAGCCGGTGGGGCAGTAAGTTGGTGGGCTTGTCACAACTCACAGGTGACGGTGGCGCTGGCACTGTTGTTTATTTCCGTGTTCACCGCACATTTGTTTTCGTGATTTTTTTTTATCGCGGGCAGAGCGTTTCAACTGACTTCCCCGTCGTATTTACGACGCAGCCTCTTCCCAGAGAAGCCGGTCTCTGCCGGCTGCCAGAGGCAGCTCAGGACCCGCTCATGGGAGAGCAGGTGCCAGGCCCACCGTCAGGAGAAAGTTCTGGGTGCTCAGCTCCGCCACGGCCATTCGGAACGACCCTTCCCTCTGCCCTTTCGGGAGCAGGACTGGGGAGTTGGGGAGGACGCTGGGGAGAATGCCCCCCAGAACCCCAACCGATGCGGCCGGCTGAGGGAAGGGGGCCCTTCAGTGCAAGGGCCAGGCCTCTGCTTGACAGGATGGCCCTAGGGTGCAGCGGCAAGTGCGGTCCCTTGGCAGGGTGGCGGGAGTGGCTTGTATTCCTGTTAAGGCTGTGAAGGGGTTCTGCCGGATGTGGGGGGCTCTGGGAACAAGAGGAAGCGGAACCATCTTCGCGATCCCCTCGGCTATCCAGCCTCTAAGGGCGGGAGGAGACACGGCCTAGTCACTCTCGTACCATGTCCCCACCTCCCCAGCATGCCGCAGTGTCCCAAGACCTGCCACCAGGGTGTCACAGGAGCTGCCTGCAGGCTGGGGACTGGCACGTCACAGGCTCACGTCAGGCCCGCACCTCCATGGGAGGGCGGCTTTCCCCAGCCCCCGGGTCAGGTCTCGAGGAAACACGCCTGGGGCCTGCTCCCTTTCAGCCTCGCGGAGCCACGTCCCCAGCGAACGGAGCCAGCCCGGCCAGCGCAGGACTCCTGGCCAAGTGCATGGGGCAGAGCCGGATGGCGGCCGAGGGGGCGCCAGCATGGTGACGCAGCTGCAGAGGTATGTCAGCCGTCTGGGCCACCAGGTGGGGCCAGAGGCTGGATTCGGGGTCCTGCTGGCTGCACGCTCCTTCCCTTCGTCCGACTGCAGGGGCGGCTGGTGGGGGTGGGGCCGGGCTCTCGGTGATCCCTTCCTCCTGCTGGCAGCTGAATGGGGCTGCGTGTCCCCCCAACCCCTTGACCAGGGTCCCGGCTCAGAGCTCTGCCCTGTACCCTGCCCAGACAGTGACTCCAGGCATCCCTGTTCCCAGGACAGCCTCTTTAGAACAAGGCTCAAGGATATCACTGCACCCCCATGCCTGCCTTGGGGGTCTTTGCTGTGGGACCCCCCCCCCGGGGTCCATTCTGGAAGGGCCATCGTTAGGGCAGTTCCTGAAACTAGTAAGTGCTCTTAACCATCCTGGCTGCTCCCCGGCCGCTTGTGACCTCAGCCACCACCAGCTCAGGCCCTCCTCGGGAGGGATCTCCCCTGATATCTACAGTCCCCGGAGGCTGCCGGGGCTGGGGTCCCAGGTCACCTGAGGTTACACCGTCAGCTGGGCGGAGCTGGGGTTTGAAACAGCTCCCCTCCTGCGGGACCACGCCGAGCTCAGGGCCAGCTGACCGCAGAGCCCATGTCCTCCTGCCCGTGCTGCCCTGCCAGAGTCACCACAGAGGCGACAGGAAGCCCCCTGGAGGAGGCCGGGCTGGGGGCTCTCCCAGGGCTGCAGGGCGCAGAAGCAGGACTTGGGCCCCTGGCACTGGGACAGATCTAGCTGATGCTTCCACAGGCAAGGGCTCCCCTGCACTCGGGCCGCTGGGAGGGCCGAAGAGCCCCGAGGAGCCAAAGGCGGTGGCTTCAGGAGAGGTGGCAGGGGTCTTTGCCTTCATGTCAGCCCTGAGCACTCAGCCCTTCAGCCCCTCATCCAGCTGCTGGGGACAGGCCTCAGGCTGGCTCCTCGGTCTTGCACCCAGCCTCCCAGGCTGATGCCCCTCGGAACTCAACCTTGAGCTTGACGCCAGCTGGGAGCTGAGCTCCAGCCCCGCCCCTGCCTGTAACACTGACCCCTGAAGGCCCACCCTGCCCCCAGCGTCTCGCTACATCTGCACACATTTGCCCAGGCTGAGCCCAGCCCCAGCCCTGGCCAGCTCACTTGCCACGCATGGCCCCTGCACCCTGGGAGGGAGGGTGGGGTGCTGCCTGGAGCCCCAGCAGGAGTTGAAGGCCTCGGCTCTTGGTTGCTGAGTGACACGGGATTATTATGCTGTCACGGGGCTACTAGAATTCTCTCCCACCCCGCTGAGAAGCAGCTCATGAGGAAGGTCCCCCCAGGCCATTGCCCAGGGCCCAGTTTCCATGACCATCCCGAGGATTTCCATCGTGGGCCAGGGGACCGGGACAGGCGGCATCCGGAGCCGGGCGGTGGCCAGCCCGTGAGCAGGGATGGGTGCCGGGCTGCAGGTCACGAGGCTGCCTCGTGGAAGCACCCAGAGCAGGTGGTGACGGGGGCTCGCCCTCACCCCTGGCCCTGCAGCCATGCCAAGCTGCCTGGGGGAAGAGACCCGGCCCCAGCCCAAAGAGAGCCAGGGGCCGTGCCCGCTCTCTCTGCAGGCTCCCCGGAGACCAGCCCTTGGGAAGGCCAGCACCACGCCCAGGTAGTGTTTGTGCTGTCAGTACATCTGGCCGGATTGTGTCACTGCCCCCTGCCCCACCCCAGGGAAGTGACCAAGGCAGCTGAGTCGGTGTTGGGGGACCAGAGTGCCCCTGCTGTGTGCCTTCTCCCCGAGCCTCAGCTTCCCCATCTGTAAATTGGGCTGATCATGGTGCCTAGCAAAAGGGGTGCGGTCAGCCTCCGAGAGAGAGTGTCCCGCGCTGCCACGCACGGGGCGTTTTACTGGCCGCTCGCCCCTTTCTGTCCATGGGCATTCTGGGACAGAAGGGTGGGGAGCAGGAGGGGCGGTGGGGGTGCAGAGCGAGACCTTCCGCGGCCCCCACACCTGACCAGCCGGGTCTGTTTCCCCCTCCCAAGGGCAGACACGCTGCACCCTCCTGCAGTCGAGGATGACCTCATGGCCACCCTGAGGTGGCCCAAGCCCTCTGCACAGCCAGGTCCCCTGCAGGGAGGTCCCTATGAGGCCTGGTCCGACCACATGCAGAGGCCAGACTCCCCTGGGAAGGCCTGCAGCTACCCAGTGTGGACGACAGGCGAGGAGGCCAAGGACGAGGACAGCTTGGTGTCGTCAGGCCGCCTGTCCGGCTCCTCGGGGGGCCACGAGTCATGCGCACCGCCCCATGGGCCCTGGAAGGAGAGGGCCCCCCAGGTGCTGGGATCCCCGCGGCTGCCCAGGCAGAGCAACCCGCGGCTGGAGCAGCTGAGGGACAAGATCCGGGCCCAGGTGCAGTGGCAGGCCAGCTGCGCCTCCCTGGCCACCTCGACACCCTCCAGCGCCTCGCACCTCTACAAAGCCTCCTCGCCAGCCCCCCGGAGGAAGACCCGAAAGCTGAAGCACTCCCCTCCAGCCCCGGCCTCCCCAGGTCAGTGGCAGCTTCCCCGGTGAAGGGCGGGGGCGGCGAGGCCACCGGGAGGGCTGTGCTGGCGGCCGACGGGGCAGCGAGTGCAGCGTGCCCCATGGGTGCGCAGCCGGGGAGCTGCGTGGGTTAGGGCCGGGCTGGGCTGGGCCGGAGCACAGCCAGGGCTGCGGCGTCGAGGGGCACAGGCTGCGGGCTGGCGGGAGCCAGATGGGGTGGGGGTGCATGGAAAGGAAGGGCATGCCAGGAGGCGTGGAGGGGCCTGGTCCCCTGGGCTGGAGTCTGCAGCCTTGCAGAGGCGGGGCTGGGGTGGGTGTAACAGCGTCGTGTCATGGTCAGGTGTGTGGGGACTCTGGTCAGGAACACCTTGAAGAGCCTGTGGGAGATTTCGAAGAGCCTCAGAAACAAGAGATGGGTGGGCGGGGCGGGAATTTAAGGACATCTCCAAGCATGGCCTCCCATTGGACCAGCACAGGGGTGCAGCCCTGTGGTTCTCGCCGTGTGGGGGCAAGCTTCCTCTAGGAGACAGGAGAGATGTTTCCTTCTTTTAAAAAAAAATTAGTATTTTAAAGATATCTTTTCAAAAAAATTATAAAATACACATAACACAAAATTGACCATCTTCACCAGGGTGAGTGCACAGCTCGGTGGCATCAGGCACAGTCACACTGTGTGTGGCCGTCACCACCGTCACCTCCAAGACTTCCTCATCTTCCCAATGGGAACACTGTCCCCATTAAATTCTCACTCCCGGCCCTTCCCCCAGCCCCGGCCCCACCGCCTACTTCCTGTCTCTGTGGGTCTGATCCCTCTGGGGACCTCCCGTCAGTGGGATCTTATATGATTTGTCCTTCTGTGACTTTTTTCTTAAAGGCAGGACCACTGCCTGTTTATTCTAGTGCATCTGCAACGCATGGAGATGAAAATGGTCCGCGTTCCCGGTGTGCCCCCACCCCCGCCACTGCCCTGGTTAACATTTGCGAGTGTCCCTCTAAGTCATTCTTCTCTTTGCAAAAGTGGGACTTTGCACGTGTACCCTGACAGCCCTTTACCATGCTACGTGGCCCAAACCGCATGGTTCCCGGGTGGAGGCACACGGAGCCCTGCCCAGCAGGGGACACGGTGGTGCCCGTCTGGCTGACAGGCACGCTGCCACTGGCCTCCAGCTCAGCACCTCGCACGTCTGGGTGGCCCTGTGGGTGCGCTTGGCCCGGGGCCTCAAAGGCGTCATGCTGAAAGGCTTTCGAGAGGCTGCCTAACAGGGACCTTTTTCTGGCGGTGCTGTAGAATCTCTCCTCACCGTACACCCTCCTCTGCCCTCTGCTCCCTGCTCCAGGCTCCAGAGTCCTGAGTGCAGCTGAGCGCGGAGTCGAAGACAAGGTCCTTCCCGGCCATGGGCGTGAGCCTTTCCCGGTCTCCCTGTGCCAGGCCTCAGGTGAGGGGCTCTGTGGCCAACCACCCTGGCACCCCCGGCCGGGTCCTCAGGCCACTCTGCACGCAGCGTCTCACTCTGTGCGCCTGCTTCTGTTGCGGTCCCCACTCGCAGACGAGGACACTGAGGGTCACAGAGGACCCCAGACGAGAAGGGGCAGAGCAAAGATTCGGACCTAGGTGCCGTTCTCTGGAGCTGGATTCCTAACCCTCTGCTTCCCAGCAGGGAAGGAGCCCAGGCGGGCCCTGCGGGGTAGGCCGGGGCTCACGGGGCAGGCGCTGGGCAGGCGCTGGGCAGGCGTCTGCTCACCGAGGTCTCCTGCACAGAGAAGGTCAGGTCCTTCCTGCATGATCACCTGCCAGCCATAGAAGACCTCTGTGTGGGCTTGGTGTTCCATCTTGCAGGCAGGAGGCACTGTTCACCTGTCCCACAGGTGGCCCCACCATGCCGCAGCCTGGCTTTCCTCAGGAGGGGCTGACCGTTTGGCCATGGGGCCCCAGCCTTCCAGATGGCAGGGGCCCAGGGGCCAAGGGAAGCACCAGGGCTTGGCCCACACATTCACTCGCCAGGTGGGAGGGGTGAGGATGGAGAGGCAGACAGGAGCTGTTGCTGGGAGCTGGGGTGGCCAGGGCGGGCAAAAGTTGGTCAGCGCTGGAGTCGGGACCCCACCGGGTGGCTTGCCCCAACTAGATGTGTGAGCCACATGTGGCCCAGGCGAGTCTGAGGGGCTGGCCCGATTGGAGATGAGGGTCAGAACTCTCTCCTCGAGCCCAGCTCCAGCCTAACCGTGGGCACCAGCAGCTCCCCACGGAAGCAAGGGGCTCCAGCCCCGTTCCCATTCCGGCCTGTGGCTCGTGGCAAACCTGCCTTTCCCCTCCATCCGCAGGGACCCCGATGGCCTCAGCTTGTCCCCCTGGTCGTTCTCCCCACCCCCACCCCACTCTCTGGAAGCAGGGCGTGGGCAAGGTCTTTTTTTTAAGTTGTAGCTGCTACATGTGAGACTTTGACAGTCTCCGCCCCCTCTGGGTCCACACGACCCCCCCTCCCCATCCAGCCAGGGCTGGGCTCGGCTATGCGAAGGCCCAGGGACCCCAGCTCTCACTCCTCCTCCCCTTGTTGACCCGCTGTTCCGTGTGGCCGGCCGCCACACCAACAGTTTGCGTGCTGGCCCACGCAGTCATTTATTTATTCATGCAACAAACATGAGTGCGGGGGCCCGGCCGGAGCTGGTGTGGGAGTCGGGAATGGGAGGCTGTTCCTATCCTCGGGGGCTTTCGGCCACCAGACATTTGAGCACATGTGAGGGAGAGGTGCCCTGCAGTGGGGGTCCCCAGGGGTGGCCCCACCCAGAATGCCTGGAGGGGACTAACGGCCACGTGTGCCCCCTGGGCCCCTCACTCGGTGCCCGGACAGGTGTGCAGGACCAGACCGCTGGCAGGACCTGCCTGTAGCTCCAGAGGCCCCAGCCGGGGAGCCCCTGTGTGTAGGGTCCCCGCTCACCTTGCCGCTCTCCCTCCCCCGTCTCCCACAGTTCCACGGGAAAAAACCAAAAGCACTAAAAACAGTTCTTACAGAAGAGAGACGGCCCCCAAGTCGCCCACCCCTCAAAGAGCCACCAGAGACACGGGTAAGGCTGGGCGGCCGGCCCGGCGGGGCTCGGGGACGTGGGCTTGGGGTCTGGCTCACCGGGTGGACACATGGCTTTCGTTTCTGACGTGGAGGGCTGGTGGCCAGCATGTCCACAGGGGGCATGTGGGACCTGCAGGGGCGGGCTTGAGTTGGGGGGGGTCTGCCGTGCACGAAGGAGGGGGAGCGTTGACATCTGCGTGTCAGGTGACGGTGGCACCTGCCTTCTGCAGAGCACCCGCTGAGTCCTGCCAGTGCAGGGGGCCGTCCCTTGTGACGAAGTGAAAGCCCGCAAACCCCCAGGTGTCCCATCGGGTCAAAAGTCTCTAACGACCCAAGGCGCCCGGCCACGCCCCAGCGCTTGTCCACAGTGGCCCGGCAGGAGTGCACGGACATGCGTGGGCACGTGCGTGGGAGGCGGTGGCGCGTGCGTGGGGGCGTGGCTGGCGCGTACGTGTGCGTGGGGGCGTGGCTGGCGCGTGCGTGGGGGCTGCAGCGCGTGCGTGGGGGCGTGGCTGGCGCGTGCGTGGGGTGGTGGCGCGGGCGTAGCCTGGGCGGCCGTGTGTCTGCTGTGGTTGCCCGGCACCGTCTGGCGGGCTGTCGCAGGAGGTCCGGCTGAGGGAGTCGCCTGCCCTGTCTGCCTGGTTTGGGGTTTAGAGCCCCGGGCAGCGAGGGTGAGTAAAGCCTTGGGCAGCGTCCCTGGGCGCTTGGGGTGAGGAAGGCCTTGGGCATGAAAGGCCAAGCCCTTTGGGGACTTGGAGCAGTCCCCGAAGCACTCGTGCGATGGCGGGAGAGTTTTGCTAAGCGGCCTCGGTGGTGGTGGGCCGGCGGTCACAGAGGGCTTGCTGAGCCGCTGCCAGCCCGGGCGTGGCTTGTGGAGCCTGTGGCCTGAACCGGAGAGGGGACCCTGCTCTCAGGCTGTGTGTGGGTGCATGGGACGGAGGGGGCAGAGAACGTTCTTGGCAGTCGGCTGAGTGGCCGTGGCCGAGCTCGGCGTGTGCCGCGCACTGTTGGGACAGCAGCCCCGTGATCCTCACAATTCAACGGCGAGGGGTGGGGGGCGCTTGCTCCCATTTCGTGGAGGGGGAAACTGAGGCTCAGGGAGGTACACCCCGGGGCCACACGGGCGAGCCAGCGTGGGGCCTGTGCCCTCACCTGAGAGGGCCTGGCTGCGCGCCCCCGGAACCACCTCTAGCACCTCCTCAAGGCCACCCTCCGGGCCTGGCCCCGGGACCGCTGTACCATGGGGCTTGGGGACACCACTGAGAGCCCCCCAGGCGGGGAGAACCCTACCCACCGGGACCGAGGCCGGCTCTGCGGGACCCTCAGTCTAAGACTGCACAGCGCTGGGGTGCCGCATCCGAGCTGCTCCGTGCATCCCTGCGCCTCGGTTGGCCCCCTGGCACGAGATGACGGTCCTGACGGGGCCTGGGCGGCGTGTGCGCGTGTCACCACACTTCCTGCTCCACGCCTCGCTTGCGTGGCCCTGACTGAGGTGAGGCGGCTTGGGCGGGTCGCTGGGCAGACATGTTTCTTCAGCCGGGACAGGAGACTTGGGAGAGAGGAAGAACCTTCCACTCTAACCGGAAAGTGAGGGATGCTGGGAGACATGGAGAAGGTTCTGGAAGGCCCACTGAAAATGCACAAAATACAACAATTTTTGCATCATTGTCTGTCCCCTTCCTTGGCTTTTGGGTTTGTTTTATTTTAACGGCTCAGTTGAAAAATGACCTGCTTTCTGCCTGACACCGGGTCAAAGGGCGTGCCACGGGCCGCATTCATCATCGTAACCGCCGTGTCACCCTGATGGTGCTGACCATTAGTTTCTGTCAGTGACTAAGTCACAGCTGGCTAAGGAGAGATGAGTGTGGGCTCAAAGGTCAGAGTCACAGGACTTGGGAATTGGATGAATTAGAAATTTGCTGTAGTTAACAAAAAATTAAATCACAATAGTTATAAAATATTCATTCATCCGGCTGGAGGAAAATGAAGCCCAATATTTAATTTCAGATTATATCACCTCACTTTGCATTTTTTATCATAGAGTAGGTCAGCCCTGGAACTCTGACAGGGCACTTGGGGACTTCATCCATTTCCGCAGATTAAAAATCCTCTCGTAAAAAAATTAATTGCCATTAAACTGCTCAGTAGAGGAAAAAATGTGCCCTCCAGGACCCATTTATTGACCTGGACCCTCTGGCGGGCTAATGGCGGAGCTGAGTGCCAGTGGAGGAGGGGCCTGTGGTGGGGGCCCCAGTGGGGTCTGGCCAACAGTAGCCCCCTCCCCGCTGGCCCTACCCCGTGCCCCAGCAGAGGGGGGCAGTGTGACCGGCTCTGGGCAGCTACAGGGGCCAGGACAGGAAACCCACCGGGCTGGTCCTGCCCAAAACGCAGTTGTGGCCTGGTGGGCAGTCCTGGCCTCTGCCCTGAGCCGGCGGATGCTGACCCCACCCGGCCCAGCTCCTGCAGTGGTACAGCTTTCATTCGTGTGGCTCTGTGAGGAGGTGCTTACGGATGGGGAAACTGAGGCACGGAGAGCTTAAATCACTCGCCCATGTCCTGTAGCTAGTGATGTGCAGAGCCGGAATTTAAAGCCAGGTCTGGGACTCCTCAGACCAAGCTGTCCCCAGGGGCCTGGAGCTGGAAGGCATGGCCCTGGAGGGGTGGGTAAGGGTCCTAGAGGGAACTAGCCTCCCAGTCTGGTCCTGTTGGGGCGTGGCTTATGGAGGACAAAGCCCTGGGGGACAGGTCCTCGAGGAGTGTGGCTTTACAAAGGGCGTGACTTAAAGAGGGCAGGGTCTTGGGGTCCTGTCCCAAAGAGGGTGTGGGCTGGGTGTGGCCCCGGTGTCCTTCCTGGGGGCATTGCCTCTGGGGGCGTGGCTATATGTGGCCCCTCCCCTTCCTGGCTGAGGTTTCTGGGTCTGGGCCCTCAGGAGAAAGGAGCCAGGTCTAGGGGCTGTGTGTGCTGGCGAGGCCCCGAGCCCATCTGGCCCACGGCAGTCAGCTCTGGATGGTCTCTGCGGTAAAGGAGCGTTGCTGGGCAGAGACGCCCTCTCCGTGGGAGGCCGACCTAGGCTGGCCCCTGGGGGAGGCTCGGCCCGTGTGTGTCTGTGTGTGTCTCTGTGTGCATGTGCGTGTCTGTGTGCATGTGTGTCTGTGTGTGCATGTCAGTGTTCAAGGCAAGTGTGTCTGTGTGCTCACTGTGTTCACTGCACGTGAGTGTGCATCTGCATGTTCGTGTGTGCATGTGTGTCTGTGTGTGCATGTCCGTGTGTCTGTGTGCACGTGTCTGTTTGTATGTGTGTGTCTATGCATGTCTGTGTGCTTGTCTATGCATCTGTGCATGTCTCTGAGTGTGTCTGCATGTGTGTCTGTCTCTGTATGTTACTATATCTCTGTGCATGTGAGTGTGCATGTGTCTCTGTATGTGTGCGAGTGTGCATCTCTGAGCGTGTCTATGTGCGTGTGACTGCGTTAAAGGCTGGCCGCTGCTTTCTGTCCCCGTCAGGGCCCCTGTGGCTGGGTTTGTGATGACTGGGGCTGCTATTGGCATTTGGTGAATGTGACCTGAGATTATGAAGTAAAACCTTGATAAATGATGTTTACTGTGTGGCAACGCTTGTTAAAGAAAGTTTGTGTTTGGGATGTAGTCCCTGGGACCCCTCGTCATGCCTGCCTGGTTGTCTGCATTGATCCCCCACCCCTGCTGCCACCGAGTCTCACCAGATTAATTTACTCGGCTCAGTGCCAACAGCCAGCTCCGGCATCGCCCTCCTGCTCGCCCCGCTGGCCGGAGGCTCGTGTCCGTTCCGTCGTCGTCCTCGGCCAGCATTTACTGAGCCTGGGCCTGGGCTGCGGTTTTACAGACAGAGCCGCACACAGCGGATTTTCTTACTGTTTACTGAGGAGACTGAGGGTCGGAGATGTCAGGCCATTTGGGGACCCAGCCCTGCCCCTCGCTGCCTGGTGGCGGACACCGTGGATTTCACCGTGAGCCCCTCGGGAGCTTGAGGACTGGTCTGACTGTGTGGAGCCGCCGACCGCCCCACCCCGGCTGGCGTTCAGGGGGCCCCGGCACCGGCCATGCGTTTTCTCTGTTTAAGATTCTGAGTTGGTCGGTGTTCACGCCTGGAGGAAAGGAGCAGCTCTGGCGAGGGAGCTGCTTGGGCCCCCGCCGGCCCGCCCCAGGCTCCAGAGCGAGGCGTCCCCAAGAGGCCTGGCCCCAAGTGCAGAATTAGGTACCTCGTGCCTACACCTCGGGCTGCTCCCTGCTCTGCCACAGCTTCCGGGGGTGGGCACCAAGGGGGCGCATCTCGGTCCCCACGCCACCTGGGGAGGAGGCGGCATCGAGGTGCGGGAGCGGCACCTCTGCCCCAGCGACCTGTCAAGCGCCCTGCGAACCTGCCATCGGACAGCGGTCTCTGGGAAACCACCCTGTTTCTGTCCCCGAAAGGCACACTTTTGGCTCCCGGGAGGTGGGGCCCGGCCGGCCCGGCTTTGCCAACTTAGAGAATGGCAGAGGCGCCTCCAGTAGAACCCGTGCCCCGATTTGTGCCCAGTTTTCTCTGGGTGCCCAGGCAGTCCCGAGTCACCCAGATGTGGCACAGGCCCCCTGACGGCTGCTGGAGTTGATGACGAGTGCAGAGACCAAGGGGGCGGGGCTCCCCGGGACCGGAGCAGGGGCCCCTGCGGGCAGGTCCTGCTGCCCCTGTGACTCCCCGCAGGTCCCGCTGCTGCTGCGACTGCCTGTGATGACGAGGCTGGAGCCCCCGAGAGCACCCCAGTTCGTGCCCGGACGCCCAGTCCAGCCTCCGTCCGTGGTGACCTGCACATGCCTGCCAGCACGCCCCACTCGGCTTCCTGCGACCAACACGTGACCATCCAGTCTGCTATGGCCATCCTTCGAGAACTCCGCCAGCAAATCCAGACAGGGCTAGAGTTGGCCCGAGACCGCCACGTCAGGGGTGGGCATGAGCACCGGCTGCGGGACCTGACAGGGAGGGGGCACCAGGGCCCTTGGAGTGTCCCTGCCATGCGGGGCTCCTCTACCAGTCCTCGGGCCACGACCGAGGGGCCGCGCTCCTCCTGGGAGAGGGCTGGGGCCTTCCCCTCCAGGCCACGCTGGAGCACCTTGGCCCGGTGGGAGTCCTACCCGCAGAGGGCCTGGTCGGCCCAGGCACGGGACTCCTCTTTCCAGAGGCCTGGGAGCCCCCACGAAAGGCCGGCCCCCTTCCCTCTGCGGCCCTGGAGCGCCTTGGCCGGCCAGAGGACCCGGGCCACCTGTGAAGAATGGGGTGGCCCTGCCGGAGCATCATGGAACTCTCTGGAAAGGCGGAGCTCCTCCACCCAGCGGCCCTGGAGCAGCGCCTCCTTCACGCAGAGGGCCGGCATCCCGTGCAAGAGCAGAGGCTCCCTCCTTCCTCTCTCCGGAGCGAAGCACAGCTGGCCGCGGCCTGCCCAGGCTGCCCCCCGGAACGCCCCTGGGAAGGAGAATGAGGCCCGGCGGCCGCCTCCCTGCCCGAAGCCCCGGGGCTTCCTGGGCCACCCCTACAGCTCCGAGTCCCTGCGGGAGTTCATGCGCCAGAAGGCGCGGGCACGGCGGCAGCAGGCCCTGGAGGAGAAGGCCGCCGCCCTGCAGGCCGTGGAGCTGCGGAGCCAGAGGCTGCGGGACGTGCACAGGAAGCAGAGGGAGGCTGTCCTGGGCAAAGCCGCCTCTGGCAAGGTGGTCCCCAAGAAAGCCTTCCCCGTGGTCTCCCAGACGAACCCCGGCATCGTGACCTTTGTCCCACATTCTGCACAGTGCAGGGTACGCACCAGCGGCGGACGGGGTGCTGCCCCACTCAGCCACTGCCCCCACTCCCTGGAGTCCCAGATGCCTGCTGTGCTGGCTGTGACTGGGCTCTGGAGAGACCTAGCTGCTTCTGTCCCAGCCCCTAAAGAGGCGGCCCCGAGGGGTCCAGCCCGAGACCCCCGGGGAGGCCAGGGCCAGTTGCGAGGCTGAGGGACTGTGTCGGGGTCTTCTGGCGCTGGCTGGGGCTCTGACTGGGTCGTTCTCTGTGTAGGGCCTGGAGGCCCCGGGGAGCCTGGGGTCGCCCGTGCTGCAGTGGAGCAAGGTGACTTCCGGCATGGTGCTGGGGGACCAGGAGGCCCCGGGCAGGTGCGTATGCAGGTGCAGGGTTCACGGAGGTGACGCCTCCACCTCACACGGTTCCCCAGCTCACAGCGCTCCTGAGCGCAGGGAGCACCTCCATCTCGTTCCAAAACGTTTCGTCACCCAAAAGGAAAGCCCGCCCCCCGCTGTCCCCAGTCTGCTTTTCCTCTGTCCCCGACACTGCACACAGGTGGAACCCTGTGACCCGTGGCCTTTGGCATCCTGCTTCTCTCACTGGGCACGTGCTCCAGGTTCGGCCCCGTCCTAGCCTGTGTCAGGACTTCACTCCCTCTTAGGGCCAGACAGCGTGCTGCTGTGTGGCTGGGCCACAGTGGGCTCATCCGCGGGCAGCTGAAGGACATCGGGGCCTTCTCCCTTTGCCACTGTCACTGGTGCTCCTGTGGACCGTGTGAGCCCCGGGTAGACACCTGTGGGGGGTGGGATCGGTGCCCGGTCCCACGGTGATGCCACGCGCGACTCCCGGAGTGGTGCCACCTGTGTTTGGCGGTGGCCGAGCCCCTGTGCGCCGCACTGGCAATGCGGGGCGTCTGCTTCTCTGTCCTCAGCCATGCGTATTCTGCTTTTGTTTTCGTCTTGTTTTCACGGCTGCCATTCTAATGTTGCCAGGGCAGCTGGTCCCCAAGGCCTCTCCCGGCGGACGCAGGAGGCTGCGGCCCTCCACTCTGCTTCACTGTGCACTTCCTGTTCCACGTTTTAAGAATTATAGTAAAATACGCATAACATTGTATCTCCACTGGGTGCACGTGCACAGCTCGGTGGCAACCAGAACAGTCACACTGTGCGTGGCCGTCACCACCATCACCTCCAGGACTTTCTTCTTCCCAAACTGGAACTCTGTCCGCGTTAAACTCTCACCCCCAGCCCCTCCCCCAGCCCCGGCCCCACCACCTACTTCCTGTCTCTGGATCTGATCCCTCTGGGGACCTCCCATGACTGGGGTCCCACGGGACGTGTCCTTCTGTGACTGGCTCATTTCAATGAGCACTGTGTCCTCGAGGTCCATCCATGCCGTGGCCAGTGTCAGGACTACCTTTCAAGGCTGAGTGACAGTCCACCATGTGGCTGGGCCCCGTCTGGTGGATCCTGTCCTCTGGGTGGACCCTGCGGTGGCTCCCGCCCCTTGGCTGCTGGAAGTGGTGATGCCGTGAACGCGGGCGTGCCGGCCTCGCCGGGAGACCCCGCTCTCGTCCCCCCGCCGCGGGGTGGCCCCGGGAGCAGGGCTGCCGGTCACGCGGTGGTTCCGTGCCCACCTTTTCAGGCGCTTCCACGCAGGGCGCATCTGGGCGGCAGCACTTGGCGCCGCTGGCTCCGATTTCTCCGCATCCTCGTCGGAGCCTTGTCTTTCCTCTCCAGCAGCGGCCACCTTCGCGACGTGAGGTGCTGTCTCGCTGCGGTTTCCTGTTGCGTTTCGTAACTGAGCGGCGATATGTAGTCTGTGTGCTCACGGGCTGCCCCGTTATACCTTTGGAGAATTGTTTGTTCAAGTTCTTTGCCTTTTTAAAAATTGTTTTTTGTTGTAGTTGAGTCGTAAGTATTCTTTATATGTTCTGGATTTCAACTCTTATGGGGTATAGCAGCGGTCCCCAACCTCTGTGGCACCAGGGACCGGTGCTCCTATGAGAATCTAGTGCCTGACGGTCTGAGGCGGAGCTGAGGCGGTGATGCTGGCGCTGGGGAGCGGTGGCGAATACAGGTGAAGCTTTGCTCGCTTGCCTGCCGCTCACCTGCTGCTGTGTGGCCTGGTTCCTAACAGGCCGGAGTTGGGGGACCCTTGAGACGTAGGGTTTGTACACATTTCCATAGGTTGTCTTTTTACCCTGTCGTTTGTGCCTTTGACGCTCAGAAGTTTTGAGGGGTTCCGATTGGTCTGTTTTTTTCCTCGCCTGTGCTTTTTGCTTCATACCCCAGAAACCCCGTCCTCGCTCCTTCTGGCAGCCGTGTGCAGTCACGTGGATGCTCTGTGAGCAGCCACCGCTCACCGGCAGACGCTGCGAGCAGGCGCGGGTCTGTCCCAGAAGCTGCCGCTACGCTCTTCCCTGCACACATGCAGGTCCCACTCGTGCTGGAGACGGTGGCGCAGGCCTGACTCTCTGCTCCCTCTCCCCGCAGCTTCTGCCTGTGCCTGAACAGAGCCTTGAACCATGCTGAGACCCTGGACACAGGAGCCCCCCAGGAAGGCTGGGATGGCGCCCCCCTGCTGACGTCTGCCGGCTCCTCCCAGGGCCCGCTGAGGCTCCGGGACCTGAGCGTGCCCACGCGCTCCCAGCGCCCGGGGCTGTGCATCTATCTGGACCCTGAGGAGGCCGAGCGCCTGGGCACACCGGGGCCCCTGCACTTCCGGTACAAGCACGCCCGGCTGCAGGCCCTGGAGACCATGGCCAACATCCTGAAGCAGCGGATCGACACCCTCACCGCCAAGCTGCTCCAGTCTGAGACGGCGGACACCCTCGGGGACCTGGGCTTGGACCGCCCGCCCTCGTGCCCCAGCACTGCGCCTGCGGCCCCAGCTTGCTCCGGAGCCTTGGTGCCTAACGGGGGCGGAGGGGCGCCCTGGGGCTGGGCGGATGCGCGGGCAGGGACGCTGCTGTCTCCCGCCTGCCTGCTGGACGGCGAGACGCCCCTGTGGAGCTCTGCCTGGGAGCCGTGGCAGAGCGTGAGCCCAAGCAGCCCCCTCGCCAGCAAGCCCCCAGGTAAGGCCGCACTTGGGCCACAGGGGACCACCAGCCCTGTGGGGGCCGAGGGGACTGGAATCCTGCTTTCTCCATGCTGCTCGGTTTCTTCTCCATAAAGGGAGATACGATGACAACGCTTCTGGTGTTGTTCAGGCCACTTGGGCCAGTGACGTAGGTGACAGTCCTGGAACAATTTTTTGTCAGCTGCAGCTGTTGTCACTTGTCCCTGGCTGGAGGAGGGGTGTGGCCTGGTCCTGAGGCTAATGTGCCCGACGCCACCCTGCCTCACTTCCCGAGGAGAGGACGGGCAGGAGAGCCGCTGGGTGCCTGGACGAGGCACTGAGGCCACGGCCCTCCTGCTGTGGGGCGGGCGCCCCTCCCTCGCTCCCCACGGACCGGCAGCCCCTCCCCTGGGGCTGATGCCTGAGAGGTGAGGTCCCGGCTCCATCTCTCCGAAGGTTTCATGGAGGATGGCTGTTCGGAGCTGGACAGGAGGCTGGCGAGAAATGTGGCTTCATTCCGAGCCCTCAGCCCCTTCACAGGGAGGTAAGCCCCGAGTGCCGTGCGCGTCGGGCTGTGTCGCGAGCCGTGGGGGCTGCCCCTTCTGTGCCCAGGGCACAGCCGCACTGGCCAAGGCCGGGAGTCGGAGTGCGTCCAGGCCTGGCAAGGGAGCGGCACGGCCCTGGTCCACGGTGTGGGCTCCGATGCTGGCCAGGTGGGGTGGGCGGCCACCTCACACAGTGCCTCTCAGATGCCTCTGGTGGTGCCGTGTGCAGTGGGCTCCTGACGCAAAGCCCCGCGGACCAGTGAGCACTCTCTGGGACGTGCTCCCTGCACCGGTTCTGGGCCCCGGAGACACGCTGTCGGCCATGCGTTCCTGTGTCATTGTGTGACTGGCAGGCTGACTGCACCCAGGTGACACGGACGTGGGCGGTCCTCCATCCAGGTCCTTCGTCCACGTCTGAGTTCTCAGGGCCCCCCGTCCAGACACTGCACCTTCCTGCAGCTTCCATCCCCCGCGCTGGCTGTGGCCTTCTCTAGAGGCCACTTCACACATGTCCCTTCCCCAGGGACACTGGGTCCAATTGCATACAGATGGCCGGTCTGGGGCACCAGTGGTCCAATTGCTGTTCCTTCTTGTCCTCTCTGTCCTCCAGCCCATTCCCCCCAGTAACCAGTGTCCCTGCCCTGTGCCCCCACCCCTCTCAGTCCTGACTCACCCTCGGGGTGCTTCCTGCCCTGGCCCAGCCTCCGTGCAGGGAGCTGCTTCCTTGCTGATGTATGACCTTCTCTGAACGGCTGACGTCTTCGGGGTTCACAAACATGCTCGGCCCACTCCTGAAGGACTCCCGTCGCCACCCTAAGAACCATTCCTCCAGCCCCATCGCCCGCTCGCCTGACTGGTGTCTCCTGACACCAGGGGCCCCGTCCTGCCTTCCTCAGTGGCCAACGGCGCCCTCCTGGTCCCCAACCCTCCCCACCCCCGGCTCTCCTCCCTGGCATACCACATGGCACCAGAAGTTCTCCATCCAACCTTGGCCCCTCTCACCTGTCTGCCCTGAGACCCAGGCGACCTGGGCAGTGGTCCGCAGCCCGGTCCCAGGCAGTCCTTCCCTAAGAAGCCCTCTCCCACCTCCTCGGGGACCCCAGGCCTGACAGCTCAGAGCTGAGGGTACGGGGGCTCTGGAGGGGGACAGGCTGGTGGTCAGTCTCCAGGGAGTTGGCCTTGTCCATCCATACCAGCCAGAGCCCACTGGGAATACGTGGGAGGGATGCCAGGGGTCCCGTACCCCCTTGCCTGGCCCGTCCTGGCTCAGCACCTGGCTTGTGGTGTAGAGTTTATTAACAGGGAGCTAAAGGTGGGGACGGAGACTGTGGTCGGGGCAGCTGTGGAGCAAGAACTAGAAACTGTGAAGGCTGCCTCCCAGGGGAGAGGAAGCCTGACACCCCCCAGCGGGGCTGCCCCAGGGGACCCCGGGGGGGCAGTGCGAACCCCAGGTCTGCCTTCAAGCTGTCGACCTTGGGCGAACACACGCCCCTACCAGCCTGAGTCTTCTGCAGGAAGTGGGGAGTGATGCGTCCACCTTAAAGGGTTGGTTTGCCGGAGCACCCCTCCACCCCTGGGCCTCCCCTGGGGCGTTTCCTTGCCCACATGCCTCTCCCGCCCATGGCCCCAGGGTTCCCCGCCCGCCCTGCCTTCCTGAAGCCCTGTGCCCTCACCAGTGGGCAGTGAGTCTCACTTGGCCCCCATCCCACCTGCAGCCCAGCCTCAGCCCCTCTGCTGGGACTGGACTGTTGCCGCCACTAGGGGGCAGCATCGGGCTTTCTTGCGTACATGCCCGCTTTCTTCCAGCCCTTCGAGAGGGCTGCGGGGCGGGGAGAATCCGCGGTGGACACCCTGCATCTGTGCATGCTGCTGCCGCCGATGGCCAGCACGGCCCGGGGCCCAGGCCCAGGCGGTCTCAGAGCGGAGGGGCAGTCCCACCAGGCATCCCCTCACACCCAGGCATTTCAGCCTGTGGCCCTCCCAGCTGGCGGGCACCGCCCCTCCCCCATACCCAGGCCCAGGCAGAGGTGGAAGTCAGCACAAGGTGTTCCGAGGTGCCCCAGCGCCCTGGAGCTCGGGGAGCAGGCCCCGGCTGTGCTTTCTAAAGCAGCAGCCTCCGCTCACCGCTTCGTGGGCCGCGGCTCTGCGGCCGGGCCCCTGGTCATCTCAGCCGCTGCCCATGCCCAAGGATGAAAGCCACAGCCCTCTTCAAGGCCAGCTTCTGTCTTGGGGTGGGTCCTCTACCCCATCTTTTCCGTGCTGGTACCGCAGCATTCAGTGCCACATGGGGGCCAGCTTGTTACCACCACCGTCTAGTGAGGACGCCGGGTTGGGCCCCAGGACGCCCCATCCACCCCAGCGTCTCTGGAAGGAAGGGTAGGGGTGGGGTTGGGGGCCCCTGGAACTCCCACAGCTTCTAGCACTCCGGGAGACGTGTTCTCTCTCTCGTTTTAGAGATGGGGAGACTGAGGCTTGGAGAGGAGGAGAGCTTTGCCCCGGTCACGAGCTCGTGGGAGAGCAGCCGAGGTCCAGGCAAGAGCCTGGGCTTGAGCCCACGGGTCCCCCACTCCTCCTGTCTCCTGTCCAGTGGCTCTCCGACAGTTCCCTGAGAGCTCGTCAGAAACGCGGGGTCCTTGGCCCACCCAGCCCCCCTGAATCCGATGCACTGGGGGTGGGCAGTGACCAGTGTTTTCACAAGTCCTCCAGTGATTTGGGGGCACACTGGAGTCTGAGGACCACTGCCCTGGGAAGTCTAGATCAGGGGTCAGTGAGCCACAGCCCTGACCCCTGCCCTCCTGCCCACCAGCCATGTTTGTAAATAAAGTTTTATCAGCACATGCCCACACCCACTTTTGCATAACGGGAGTGGCTGCTTGCCAGCGACCGTGGCAGGCCAAGCCCAGTCCTGTCCACAGAGGTGGAGATCACGTGGCCCACGGGGTGTAATTATTTTCCATTTGGCTCTTTATGGGAAATGTTTGCTGAGCCTCCTCTGAGTAATTGAGGAGACACCGGTTTATGGATGGCGCTCCTTTAAGGCTTCGAGGACATGGCCCCTCTCCGCCGTCTCCTGATCTGCTCAGCAAGGCTGGCACCCAGAGTTCAGGACTGGGAAGGAGGAGCGCAAGGGAGCCCAGGGCAGGCCCTGCGGTTACCTGGTCCCTCCTCTCCCTGCCCGGGCGAGTGCCCCCAGGTCATCGGGACCCCTCTGCTGCCCCTCAGCATCTCTCAGCCCCAGGGCTGACCCTCTTTCTGGAACACTTGCCATCTCCCCTGCAAGACGTGAGCTTTGGGGGCGGGGTCTGGGCGGTGGGCACTGGGCACACAGCAGGTGCTGGACAAATGCCTGTGGACTGCGGGACCCTGCAGGCTGCTGGAGAAGGGCCAAGTCCCCCATGCCCAGTCTCCATAGTCACAGGTATGGCCGGCATCTTTGGTCACTCAGTGGGCCCTGGGTGGCTGCGTGCCAGAAGGGACAGCTATGTGGCTTACATAGGGACATGAAGTGAGGCCGCCGTGCACACTGCTGATCCAAGCTTGGCACACCAGGGCCAGCGTGGCCTTGGGGCAGAGTGCGCTCTGATCCTGGCCCCAGATCCCCGGTGACCATGGAAGCCAAGCCTGCATGGGTGACAGCTGGTCCTCCTGCGTCTGAGCGCAGAGCCCCAAGCCCGGGACACTGCGGGTATCGGCATCTCCAGGCTCCACCTGCTCACCCTGCCCTCCTGGCCCTCTGGCCACAGGCCTGTCCCTCATAGGCCTTTGGCCCTTGGGTCCCACCTCGGACACCATACATGTCTGAGAGCTCTGTGGGCCAAGGGAGCCCAGACCCCTCCCACAAGCTGCCCCTACCTTAGGACGTTTGTGGCCCCATCCTGCTCACAAGTGTGTTTGCGTGTCCCCAGCTCACACGGGGTGCCGATCCCACCGGACCCCACCTGCTGCTCCCTGTGGCTGGAGGAGACGCCGTCGGCCCGAGGGGCAGGCCTGGTCACACCCTGGACCACGCAGAGCTGCGGTAAGGGTGAGCCTGTGGCCAGGCCCTGGGCCGTCTGGGCGGGTGGCCGGGGAGGCCCGCAGGGGACTCCCTCCACTGTCTGGCGCTGCGGCGAGGCCCTGCGGGTGTAGATGGGGCCTTTGCTACGTGAAGACGGTCCTCGCTTCAGATGTCTCGCTACGTGGAGAGCTTCCGCGCTTCAGCATTAAAGTGTTCTGGAGGCTTTTGGGACCCAGCCGCTTGCTCTGTGCACTTACACACCTGTTGTGACTGGCAGTTGCCCGAGGAACGTGCATCTTGTGTGCGCCCCAGCCACCTGCCTCCCCCTACTTGGCCCATGGGTGGCTCCTGGGGCAGGGGGTGGGCAGCCCCAGCCGGAACCCCTAAAACCCCTGGCGGGGGGGGCGCACGAGACTAGAGCCTGGGGCAGAGAAGGGCGTCCTCCCGACACCCAAAGAGGACACCGGCAGTCACTGGTGGCCCAGAAACCAGGCGTCTGGATGGCGTGAGCTTTCCCACTGACTCATTCCCTCGAGGAATATTCAGTGAGTGGCCTGGATGCCAGGCAAGGACAGATGAGAACTGACGTCAGCAGTCTCTTCTGCAGAGCTGCTCCTCCCCACAGGCGCCTCTTGGCTGGGCCCGTCCTCCTGGGAAAGCAGGGACCTGGCTGGAGGCTGCCCCGCCCCCGCTTGCTGTGAGGCCTCAGGGTCCCTGGAGGGCCCACCAACACCGGCCAGATGCCTTCTAGAGAGGAGACAGGGCAGGGCTGCCTCACCCCCCGAGACGGTCCCTCCTGGAGCCTCTGAGGTCTGGTCTGGGCAGAGCTGCAGGCTGTTGCCCAGGGGGTGGCAGCTTCCATAGGCTGAACCTGGGTGGGGCAGGTGCCAGGCCTTCTGGAAAAGACTGCTCCTCTCCCTAGATCTGCTTGCAGGCTGTCTCTCCAGGAGGTAAGAGCAGGTTGGCGATGGCATAGAGCTCTCTGTCCCTCCTGAGCCCCCACTGCCCTGCTGCTCCACTCGGCAGGGCAGGGAAGGGCAGGGCAGGGAAGGGCAGGGCAGGACCCAGCTCTCTGTGCAGGCTGGAATTCTTGAGGCCACAGGCAGCCCCCAAAAGTTGTTTGATATCTGGGCCGCTTCTGCCTGGCTGAGAGCTGGAGCTCAGGCAGCCAAGCTGTGAGCACAACGCAAAGTGCCTGCACTGGGCTTAGGTCAGACACCTCCTCCAGGAAGCCTCCCAGATAACTCTCAGGCTAGGTCAGGTGCTGCCACTCACCCTGTTGTATTCTGCTTTGCGGGCGTCAAACCCGTGTTTGTGCTTCCGTCTCCGTGGGCCACGAGGGCGTGAGGGGTCTGGTTCCCATTTCAGCCCCGGTGCCTGGGGGAGTGCCCGCCACGTGAGGGGCGCCTGGGGAATATTCGCTAAAGGCATGAATGAACTGAGTGCGCCAGGCCAGGCACCTGTGCCACATGGTGTCCCGTTGGTCTTGCTGTGCCTCGGGGACAGGTCCCGTCCTCACGTCCGTGTTTAAGGAGGAGCACTCTGATGCTCAGAGGGGCACCCTCCTCCCCAGCCAGTAACTGGGAGAGCGGGGATTCGAACTCAGCCCTGAGCCCATCAGCTCTCACTTTTATGGATGGAAGCAGCATGGTCTGATAGAACTTTCTAGATTTGAACATCAGGCACTACTGTCCGAGAGAGCTTTTTGGACTCGAGCAAACGTCTCAGCTGGGGCCACCCATAGGACTAAGTAATAGCATTTATGAAATTGTCTTGTCAGATCCCCAGCCACCAGGCACTTTGGGGTGACGCATGGTGCCGGGGTCTTGGGGCTCCTTGCCAGTTGTCATCGGAGCACTTGAGGAGAGAGACCAGTGTCATTCTCTGCTCAGTGGGGTCACTCCGGCAGGCTCCGGGGGCTCAGTGGGGTCGCTCCGGCAGGCTCCGGGGGCTCAGTGGGGTCGCTCCGGCAGGCTCCGGGGGCTGGCAGGTGGTTGGCAGCTCAGCTCAGGGACAGCTCAGGGGCGTGCAGCCCGTGTCTCCCTACTGACCTGTCAGGGATGCTGGTGTGTCGGAGCTGGCCAGGAACTCCCTCTCTTCAGGTGGAGGGCTCGGGCCTCGGGCCTCGGGCCTCTGGAGCTGTCAGGTGCCTGGAAGAGGGTTGGCGGGAGCCCAGGCTGGCAGGCTTGGTGGCTACTGGGCACTTTGTCTGGCTTCAGCCTCTCTCACGGCCACAAAACAAAGGCATGAGAGAGTTTCCCCTTCTCGAGAGAACTTCGGCTCAGAACAGACATCTTAAGCCAATTCCTGAAAGTGTCTTCACTCTCAGGGAGGAGGGGAGGCTCCACCAGCGCCCCCTTGGATGCTCAGTGCACGTCAGGTGGCCACAGCCTTGCTGCCCGTCCAAGCCTGGCGCCCCATGGAGTTTTTCGGCTGCCGTGGAAATGCCGGGGAAGTGGGTGGCTGTCGCTCACAGCTCCGTCACGGCTCTAAGCATGGGAGCCCACTCGCTCGGCTCGGGGAAGCAGAGCACAGCAGAGGGATGCCACAGCCAGCACACTTGCCAGCGGTGACTGACAGCTCATCCGAGTCACCAGGAGGGCTCTGCCTTCTGCAGACGGGGCCTGGGCCCCAGAGCGAGCCGACCATCCCCTGTGGCTACCTCTGCCCGCTCTTAGCAGGAACCAGGCCAAGATGGGGGGCAGATCAAGGAAGGAGCTTGCTGGCCAACCCCCAGCCATGGAGTTGCCCCAAGAGGCAGCTCCCACAGGGCCCGGAGCCAACAGCATGCAGAGCTGAGCTGGGCCCTGGGGGGTCACCAAAGGGCAGAGGACCCCTCCGCTGACTTGGGGACTGTGCAACCCCAGGGGAGGATGAGGGTCTCATGCCCACAGTCTGCAACTAAGCCCTGGGGACCACGCCTCGTGTTAACACGCCCACCTGCACAGCCATCACTAGTCCAGAACAGCAGCAGCCACCCTGCTGAGCAAGCCTTAGGTCACTCGTGCCGGGAGGTGGGACCGCCGTCTCCCTGTGGAGGCTCTAATCCGCTAGCAATTTGTTCCAGGTCACCCTGCGGATGCGTGCCGAGCAGGGTCCATCTGGCGGCAAAGCTCGTGAGCTCGTGTTCCTGTCCCATCACCTCTGCCAGCCTGGGTCATCGCTCCAGGGGCAGCGTGGCCAGGGGTCAGGCAGAGTGAGCTGAGGTGGTGGTGCAGCGAGGGAGCCGTGTCTGCCGCCTCCTCCCGGGACGGGTGTGCTCGGTGACGGCTCAGGCCCAGGCATCCTCCTGGGCTCCTCCCTACGTGCCGTCTCCCTGCAGGCCGGAGCACTGCGGCTGAGCAGGGGACACTCGGGTGCCCCAGGCGCTCAGCGGTCCCTTCTCCGTGGTCTGCGCAGGTCAGCGGGAGCCTGGTGGGCTGCGGTCTGGGCGCCTCGCTGACATCCAGCAGCAGTCCCTGAGCTTCCTCCAGTCACTGAAGGTGTGTCCTGCCCCCGTTCTATTGGGTGGCTGTGGCTCTTCAGGGGGAGGCTGGTGGGGGATGGGGAGCATCACGGTCATACTGGTCTGGGCCACCAGCCTTCATGGCTAAGAGGGAGGCTGGGGGGGCAGAGCAGGTAGAGGGGCTGGAGGGTATGGCCCGCCAAGAGTGGGGTCCTTTTGAGCGTAGAGCGAAGGTGGCACTGCCTGCTCTCTGTGCCGAGGGTGTGCTGGGAGCCGTGGGGGCTGGCTGGGCCCCGGAACCCTGAGGCTTGGGACCCCTGCAGCTGGACCAGCGGAGGCAGGGGCAGGCGCTGGCCCGCCTGCAGCAGCGGGCAGAGGTGGAGGTCCGGGAGGCAGAGAAGGCCCTGGACGGCCTGCTCTTCCAACACCAGCTGGAGGTCAGCTGGCCGTGGCCCGAGCTCCCACGCGTGTCCATTCCCTGCCCAGGGCAGCATGCCCCGCTGCTGAAGGCGCTCGTGGGCCTTCCCTCACCCCTGCCATGTCCAGCCCTCTCTGGAGGGCAGGGAGGGGTCAGAGAAGGGGGGTGGACAGACGGAGCCCTGAGGTTGGAGACTTGCCCGGCCTGGCCCGCTGGCCGTGAGGCTGCCCCGTTCATCCTCCACGCACTCACCCATCCTTGCAGAGGCTCATGGAGAAACACTCAACACAAGCAAGGTCAGAGGTGGCTGGGGAGCTGGCTCGGCTGCAGGTGTGCGGGGATCCGGATCCCAAGACCTCCTGGAGCATGGTGACAGCCAGACCACGGTGTGGCCCGAGATGGGGCCCACGGTGGAAGAGGGCGGGGTGAGGGGGGCTGGGACGGGCGTCGGCGCTGGTGCCGCTGGCGCCGCGAATCTCCGGTGCTTTCACCCCCGGCAGGTCCCACCTGCCCCCGGGCCGAGACGCTGCCGTGTTCTCCTGGGGCCGCCAGGAAGGACGAGAGAGTCAGGAGGGCAAGCCAGCTTCTGCAGGTGAGTGTCCTCCATCCCCGCCACACGCCAGGGGCTTGACCCCGAGCCAGGGAGCAGGCAGAGCACACTCCCTACATAGACCCAGTGGGGGAAACTGAGTCAGGCACACATGAGAAGGGCCCAGGGATGGAGGGATGTGGCCTGAGGCCGTGTGGTAAGTGCAGAACCAAGATTTGAAACTAAGTCTGAAGCCAGGACTCTGTGACTGACTATCGGGCATCTCTGCCACACATTTGTAGGGGCTGGGTGTCCACTGAGCCTGAAGTAACTAGGCTAAGACAGCAAGTGGACACAGCAGCCACCACCCCCACCCCCACACACCTGATGACTATGAGCTTGGGTTACAGAAAAACGCGTTCAGTTAGACACTAGGTGACGCAGCCTAACGGCAGGACCGCGGCTGAGTAAGGAGGGGTGTGGCATGCCATTTAGCCCTGCCTGCCCTGCTCAGGGACTGAGGGGGCCTCAGCTCCTTCAGCCCCGCTCCTGGCAGACCTCCAGGGCAGCCGTCACCATCTACCTAGGGCCCAGTTACAGCCCATCTCAGCCTCTTAGGGAACAGGGACCCTCCAACATGCCCATCCCGTCCCTCGGAGCAGTCCGCCCTCACCTGCTTGGTGCTGGACCTTGACCGGGTCTCTCTGGGCCTCGGCCTCCCCTCCTGTGACTGGGGCAGCTGGACCGAGCCATCCCCGAGGCTCCTCTCCCCTAGCTCTGGTCTTCTGTGTGGTCGGTGGGTTCGCACAGCAGAGCTTCACGTTAGTCGATTCCGTGACGTGGCCTCGTGAAGACCCGTTGTGAAGCCATGTGTGTGTGGGGACGTCACACCCCCCACACCCTACCCCTGCGGGACCCTGCTCTAGAACAGGCCCCCAGCCCTGTGACCGAACCACAGCTTTGTCCTCAGAGGCCACGCAGGAAGGGAGGCCAGACTGGACCTTCTCCCAGCTGCCGCTGGCCAGGCTCTACCCTTGGGAAAACCCCACCCACCAGGTACTGAGAGATGACCCTTAGGAGGCAGGGCATAGGAGTGGGGTCCCAGGGAGGCACTGGCAGCCAATAGTAGCCCCAAATTCTCCCTCAGGTGCCAGGCCTGCCTTTTGTACAGCTTGAACCCAGGGGGTCTCCCGGGTGGGTCCTGGGCTGAGGGAGGCTCTCCCTGCCTCGGGCATCACCCACCCTTCCACGGGACATCGGCCCAAGCTCCTTCCTTCCACTCTGGGGGACAGGGGAGGGCAGGCATTTCCACAGGCTGCTACAGGCAGGGCTGGCCCCACCACCCAGGAAGCACACTGCAGTGTGGCCCGGCCTATCCCACATCCTCTGGAGCACAAATGAGTGCCCGGACTGGATCCGGGCTGGGCACATGGCCAAGATGATGAGGACCCCGCCCAGGCCTCGGAGCTCCTAGCCGGGAAGTGGGGCACAACACAGGGATGAGTGAGAGGGCAGTCCAGGAGGGCTTCCTGGAGCCAGCAGCCTCCTCCCCTGGGCTGGGCACTGCTCCCATCGGGAGAGGCCGGTCCTGGCAGCGGCCTGGAAGCTAGGCCCGGTCAGTCTGCCCCGCCGCAGTGCAGCCGGGCGGGGACCCGGAGCGCAACGCCCAGAGATACCCGCCGCTTCCCGCCGCTTCCCGCCGCTTCCCGCCGCAGATGCTGGAGCAGAGTCTGCGGGAGGAGGAGCTGCGTGCGCAACACCAGGCCGCGCTGCTGCGCCTGCGCCAGAAGGCGCTCGCGGAGAAGGTGCACGCGGAGCGGGCGTGGCTGGAGCATCAGCGAAGGTGAGCGCATGCGCGCAGCGCGGGCCCCGCCCCGGCCTTGACGTCAGTCGGGGAACAAACTCTATTATCCCAAGCAGTGGTGCATCAGGACGTTAGATGAGGCAGCAGAGTGCCGAAAAGACAGATGCGTAAATTTAAAACCGCACACGGTCCCACGTCTCGGAGACGAGCTCTGCCATCTTCCAGTCTGTCTTGCCGGCTCTTGTCCAGGGGAACGCGCACAGGGCTGTTTACACGGCATGCGTAGTAGACTGCACAAACTTTGTAAACCAGGTTCTCACGTAAAAGTTAAGAAAACTTCCGTGTTCCTGCGTAACTGCTACAACATACGGGGCGCCCAGTACGGGGAGACTAAAGAGCCCCCTAACCAGCGCCCTGCGCCTGCGCCTGCCGCTCCTTCCACCTTTGTGTCCTTAGAGCCCAGCATCCCAGACACAAGTTCCGTAAAGTGGGTTCCCGGGAAGTGGAATCGCTGTGTCAGCCGGAAAGCATTAAGCTTCGTGATATTGCCACATTAGCCTCCGAAAAGGTCATTCGAGCTGTGATCCTCAGGGCAGGCTGTGGTGTTCCAGTCATACCCCGCCCCCTCCTCAGAGGACCCTCGGGCTGGGCTGGAGAGCCAGGGTGGGAGGTGCTGCCCTCTCTTTGTCTCTCAGGCCCCAAAGGGGTCGTGAGGCGGTGGACAGCGTGACAGCATGGCTATGGCCACACACTCCCCCTCACACACTCCTCCTGGTGCCCTGCTGCAGGAAGGGGGCATCCCAGGCCCACCTGGCTGGCCAAGGCTGGTCGTGTCTGTGGTTTTTCATTTCCGCTTACGGAGAGGCTGACTTCTCCCCTGCCACTACCCCCCGCCCCCCCCCCCCAGGTGTCTGGGCAGCATCGGGAACGGTGCTGCGCTGGCGGCTTTGGAGAAGCAGCAGCAGCAGACCTTCAGCAACCTTGAGCAGGAGCAGGTAAGGCCACTCGGTCCAGGCAGTGGGCAGGTGGCATACACCGATGTAGTCATGAGAACATCCCGCACCCCAGCTAGAGAATCCCTGAGCCCTCACCGACCTCCAGGGCTGCTCAGGCCTCAAATCTCTGCTCTAGATGGGTTGCCTGGACCAGGGAGGTGGGGTGGCAGGTGGGGGGCATCCCAGGAAAGGGAGGCAACAGGAGGAGACAGAAAAATGCAAGCGACACTATCTGTCGGGCAGGCCCTGACTAGTGAACCGTGAGGGGGTCTTAGGACGGTGTCCACTTATCACATGGCAATGAGCGTGGCTGCCCCAGGCTCCCCATCCCGAGAACAAGCCCTAGCTGGACTGCCTTGCGCTGGCCAATGGCAGGGACCATGCCCCAAACCTGGTGTCCTGTGTCGCAGGCAGACGCTGTGATGAAGCCGGGGTCAGGGCCGCTCTGCCGAGCCTTAGTTTCCTCCTGTGGTTGGTGAAGGCTGCCACCTCCAGGGTGGGTGTGCAGAGACCTGAGTGTGGGCAGGGTGGCTCTGCTGAGGGGTGTGCCGTCAGACGCTTCGGGGAACCGAGGACAGTGAGGACAGTCTAACGAAGGCATGAGTTCCAGAGGTGGGGGCAGTGCCCAGAACCTGGAGACGGAGCGCTGTGTGAGGAGGGCAGAGGCTCACTAAGCCCATCCTGGCCCTGCCCTGGGGGCCCCAGGGACGAGCACCCAACCTCCCCTCCTGCCTCTTGCTGGAGCTTCCTGCAGCTAAACCCAAGGGGAGCCAAAGTGCCCGGGCCCTGCTGTCCGAGCAGGCCGAGAAGGGCAGGGATATCTGGAGGGGCCAGGGGAGGCCCCCCGCAGCACTGGCCCCTGGCTGCCTCTTGCACCCTGTTTATCAGCGCGTTTCTCTTCCGTGTGTGCCTCCTGCGGGTGGGGGTCATGGCTGTTTCCTCCTCCGCCTGGTTCAGAGGGAAATCCAATACCTGTGGAACAGCCACCTGTGCTGGCACCAGGAAAGGACACGGCTCCTGCAGCACCATCGGGACGCCCTTTCCGTGCAGAGGGCCCTGGCCCGCCGGCAGCAGGAGCTTCAGACATGGACACTGCTGCCTCAGGTGGCCACTCACACTGGGGCTGGAGGCTCAGGCCGTGACCAGGAAACACCTGTGGGAATGTGCAAGTTCCTTGTAAAAACACCCGTGACCCAGAGTGGACAGGGTCTCTGGCCGGGTACAGATGGAGGGCGGGCGGGGCAGCCACCTGCTGGGGGCCGAGGAGGTGCCCAGGAGGAGGGGGCGGGCCTGGCCTGGGAAGGAACCAGGCCCCAGTGCCACTGGAGGGGCTCTGAGGCAGAAGGAAGCGTGGGGCCTGGGGCTCCTCAGAGAGGCCAGTCCTTTGGGGGACCCCAAGCAGCAAGATCCAGCTCCCTGTTCCTTGCCACCATCACATGAAGGAGACTGTGGTTGTGAGGTGGCCGTCCCCAGGCCGAGTGTCTCCTCTGTGAGTTGGGGTTGCTGACGGTCTCACTTGGCAGGTAAGGATGGAATGAGCCGGGCTCCGCGAAGCACTTGGTGTAGGTTGGCAGTTGCTGCGGGGTGACCACCAGGGGGGTGTGCCCCAGGCCAGTCTGCAGCAGGGGCACCCAGGGCTGCCTGGTTCCCGACGCAGTGGGGTGCAGCCCGTTGTCTGCACCCACCAGGCACTGTTAGCACTGGGCGCAGGGCTCCGCTGAGGGGAAGCCCACCTGTCTCAGCCCGGGGCCCACTGGTGGGAGCACGCCGTCTGCCGTGGCTGCTGCCGCGTGACGCCTGCCACCACCTCTCCGAAGAGGACGTGGGCCACAGGTGTCACAGCAGCTCACTCTGTGCCGTTTCTCGTAGAGCTCCAGCCCTGGAGTCAAGGCCGCCCAGGAGGGGGGCTCTGAGGCAAGCCAGCAGTCTGAGGGGCGGGCACGGGGCTCCTCCTGCCCCCCGACACCACGTGGGCCTGGCAGCCCCGCCAGCCCCGCCAGCCAGCGCCCCTGGGAGCGCCCTGAGGGCCTGAGAGCCCCGTGGTGAGTCCTCGCTGGCGGCCCTGGCCGGTGCTCCCGTTCACAGCCTCTCCTGTGCTGGCGGCCGTCGCACTGCCAGGCCTGCCAAGGAGGGGGGACACTGGGAGGACTGAGGGGACCCTGCTCCAGCTGGCTGGCCCACGGGAGGTGGGCAGAGGCCACAGCTGCCCTGGGCTGGTGGGAGGCGCGCAGGCAGGTGCTGCTGGCCGGGAGGGCCTGGGGTGTCCCCGCTTCCCTGAGCCTGTTTCTGCATCTGTTCAATGG
Source organism: Pteropus medius (assembly GCF_902729225.1). Lineage (NCBI taxonomy): Eukaryota > Metazoa > Chordata > Mammalia > Chiroptera > Pteropodidae > Pteropus > Pteropus medius. The sequence goes on along the minus strand of NW_024355526.1, from coordinate 583,643 downwards.
GGACAGGCTGCCCCCGTCCTGGGCTTGGTGGGCGCAGTGAGACAGAGTGGCCAGACGTGGCTCGAGGGCCGCGGTGCCGTGTGGGTGGCCAGCCAGCGGGGGGCGCCCCCCACTCCGAGGCTCGGCCTCTCCCCTCGGTTTGCAGCAAGCAGCCTCTCTGCTGGGACAGCAGGGGCTTTGCCCAGGCTGTGTCACCTCGGGGTGGCGGGGGTGTCCGCTGACCAGTGCCACCTGACCCAGGGCCTTGCTGTGGGATGTGGGAGGAGCTCAGCTGCTTTTCCTATCGAGAGCTTCCGGACGGCCTGGCCCAGCAACACCTCTTCCCTTCCAGCCCAGTTAAAACGGCCCTCTGTACCCAGAGGCCCCTTCTCCTCTGAGCCTAGTTCCCCAGAGCTGGCCACCCCCAGACTAGCTGCAGTACCGACCAGAAGTAGCAGGCTGAGAGTGGGGTGAGGAAGCAGGAGGCGCCCCTACCCCAGGAAGGGGCTCGCCCCCCAGAAGCAGCCCTTGCAGGAGCCCCTGCCCTCCCTTGGGGCCCCAGTGTGGCCCTTCCAGCCGCGTTCACGCCTCCCGCAGGAAAGAGGGTCATCGTCCACTCAGCAAGGGTTGGGGGGGCCACGAGCTCCGCTGGCCTCCCCTTACCCCGCCATGAGCATTTTCTAAATAAACCTCACCTGGACTGGTCTATAATTCATGGTGCTGTGCGCTGCCAGGCCCAAGTCTCTGAAAGGCTCCGGGCTGACTGCCCTCCTGGGACCCGCCAGTTTGCTTATAGGGCTGGGCGGGTGGGCGTTAGCCAGGCCTGGATCCGGGTCAGGGGTCAGCTGTGCGGGGCGGGGGCTGTGCTGGGCCAGGTCTCTGCTTGCCCATCACACGCGGTGACCCCTAGTCACTACCGCAAGGGTAGAAAACAGGGAAGCCACGTAGCAGGAGAGACTCAGACAGACTGAACATTTTGCTGGAGGTCACGGCACAGATGAGCAGGTGGCAGGTGGCAGGTGTCCTCGTTCTTTTGTTCGTTCAAGTGCAGCCCAGCGGGGCTCCCAGCGGGGTGCTCGGTGAGCTCATCCTGTGGCCCCACCCCCTCACTCAGCCTCCAGGTGCTGTGGCTATTGGCCTGAGACCCCGGGGTGTGGGAGGGTTTGAGGGGCCCTCAGAGGGCTGCGGCGTGGGGCTCCCGGCATAGTCTCCTTGCTCTGTCCTCAGCGCCGGTACTCCAGGGTCCGGGGGCCCGGATCGGGGCCACGCGTACCCACTGGGTCCTGCTCCAGCTGGGTCAGGGCTCCAGGCCCCTGTCTCCTCCTTCCAGACCTCCGAGTACAGCCCTGTGACCCCACCCCATCCACACCCCAGATGTGAGTGTGGGTCCTGGGGAGACTCAGGGCCACCTTAGGAGGCAGCCAGGTAGGCCCAGCTGCAGCAGGTGCCTGGGAGACAGGACACCCGGAGAGCGGCAGAATGTTCTAGAGCAGGCTGGCCTGCGGGCATTGTCCTTAGAGCCAGCAGAGTCAGGGCATTCGGCTGCTTGCCCCCCAGCTGCCTCCTTGAGCCTGTGATGGAGCCACTTCTTGTTGGCCATCGGTACCTGTGGCACGGCAGCGGGTCTGGGCGTGTGGCATGCAGGCTGCCGACCCACTGTGCCTCCCGGAGCTCAGTGGGCCCAGCTGGCACTCACGGTGCCACCCCACGGACCGGCGGGCGGCCTCCACGCAGAAGCCTTGACGCAGCACGTGCTCTGTCCCAGTCTGTGCTGGCAGAGACGGCCATCTGCCTCCCACCACAGCCATGCATGTGCCCTGCACCTGTCACACCCCAGCGGTGGCCCTGTTTGGGAAGCTGCTGGGTGGGCAGGGGCCAAGACCTGTCTTCCTTCACCCACACGCTGACCGCGTGGCCACCGACCACAGCTGTCCCCTGGCTGTGCCGCACGGTTCTCTGCTTGCGGTCAGGGCTGGACACAGGGAGGGTGAGGCCCGGGAGGGCCACCACCCCCCTCTGCACTGCCTTGCAGCCTTCTCACCGGGCAGCAGGATGGGACATCCCCCAGGGCACCTTCCCCTGCAGACGGTCACCTGCAGCCTCCAAGGCTAGCATGGGAAGAAGACACGACCTCGGCTGATGGCTGGCCCGACGCTCAGGACCAGCCGCTGGAGAGCAGCAGCAATATGGACCAAGGTAACCAGGCTGGGCAGCGACAGTGGGTCCTGGAGGGCTGACCGTGGGACAGATTAGCGTCGATGGGACAAGGGTAGCGTGGAGGGTCCAGGGTTGGCGCTGGCTCTGACCGGATGCTGCGCAGTGGTTCCCATCATGGTCACCGGGAAGCCCAGGGTCCTTCTTCGTGACCCATGACGCCTCAGTGTTCACCAATGACCATGGACATGAGGTCCCCCAAACCTGGGCCTTAGCCAAATGGCTCTGGACCCTCAGGCTGGTGGCCTTAGGACCGTCACAGCCCCCGAGTCTTGGTGTCCCAACACCTGCGAGGTCCAGGATGGGACAAAGGTGAGGAACAGGACGCTGTGTGGATAAGGGCTGCGCAGCAGCCTCCCTTATCCCCACCTTGTCCCCACCTCGCTCATCTTTCAACTTGTCTGTGGCGACCTTGACAGGGTCAAGGCCTGCCCCTGCCCCACCCCACCCAGCAGGAGCAGATAACATTTCTCTGTCCTCACCTAAGCCAGATAACAAACACACACTCTGCGGTTTTGAATTTTAAGATTCTTTTCATGTGGCTTCAGTATTCCTGGACGCCACGTCTGCCGTGTCCTGTGATCTGTGCCTGTCGCGCTGATGTTCCCTTTGCCTCCCAGGAGACCCCCAGGCCAAGCCCAGCCCCTCGTCAGCAGAGGGGGAGACCCCGGCCCTGACGGAAAGCCAGGCCTGCAGTTTCCAGGCCCGGAGCTGGCACTCGGGGGATAGAGCGGATCCCTGCGGCCCCCAGGAAGCCAGTGTGAGTTGGGGCCTGGCCTTGCCCTGACTCGTGGCTTTGGGTGGGTGACCTCGTGCCTCGGACGAGGTACTAACAAGACGGCCCCTTCGGCGTTTCTCAGGCGGGTCTGTGTGCCGGTGGGTCTTCGGAGCCCGCTGTGGGGAGCGGTGTCTGGTGCGTGGGGGTCTTCAGGGCCCTTGTAGGGAAGTGGTCTCTGTTCCTTACCATGGTCACAGAGCGCAGGGGCCTTCTCCACAGCGAAGGGACGTGGGCATGGATAACGGGGGTGTCCATCCTGACTGGCATTTCCCCACCGTGTCCCCAGCAGGTGTCTAGCAGCACAAGCCGAGCGGGGGCAGCTCCGGGGCTAGGTTCTGCCAACAGCCTCGTCAGGAAGCCCCCAGAAATGGAAAGCTGGAGGTCAGGGGAGCAGAGGTGCGGCCCCTGGGGGAGCTGCCCGGGCCTGTGGGGCCCTCGGGCAGAAGTTGGGGCCTGGGGTATGGAGATGGTGGCTCCGTGCTCTCACTGGGGACCGCCTGGCCCTGTGCATCTGAAACAAGGATGTCACCCGATGATTCAGCCCAAGAGCCACAGGGGGAAGCAAGAGGGGCCCTTCCAGGGAGCACATGGCCCTCAGGTGACAACCCTCAGCCACCTGATGCAGTGGGGACTGAGGCAGACCCCCCAAGGACAGGGCCCCTCGCCCCCACCCACAGAGCCCTGCGCCTTGGTGGTTAGCTCTCAGGGGGGAGTCGGAGGCCTCCTTCGGAGGTCCCTCCTTGGGACACCCCGACTTCTCCATCGTGTGCTTGCAGGACGGGGACCCATTGGCAAGGCGACACCTGCGCCCTCTTCCCCTGGCAGGAAGCCGCCCGGCAGACCGCCCGTCCAGGTGACGCCTCCCATCCCCGGGCCCCTAGTCCACTGAGTCCCCACTTAAGTGTCATCCTAAATTAGAGCCAGGCTTCTCCCGCAGCTGGATGGGGGCCACTCACTCCCCGCCCCCACATCCTGGGGTCCTGAGCCGTCCACCCAGATATGACCGGGTTCCGTGCGGAGGTGGTGGGGGCTGAGCTACCCGTGCGGGGTCAGCGGGCCCACCGTGGCCATTTCGTCTGCCTCTGCCTGGGTTTCCCGATTCCGATCCACTAGCTCAGGGGCCGAGGAGTGCGGGCTGCAGGCTCCTCCGCACTCGGGGACACTGCCAGGGTGGCGTCATCCCCGCCTTCCCCTCTCCCTGCAGCTCCCGCAGCAGCTGAGGAGGTCGTGCCCCACACCCCGCACCAGGGCAGCCCCCTGCCCCAGCGCTCGGCCCCTGCGGCCCTGGGCTCCCCGTCCGTGTCTGCGCCCAGGACCTGCTCAGGGTCCCCAGCGGGGTCCCGCGCCCCCTCCTCCATGAGCAGTCTGTCCTGTTCCTCCCTCCCGGAGTTCCAGAAGGTGTCCGCCATCCTGGTGCAGCTGTCTGAGAGCTCCGTCTCCCTGTCGGACTGGGAAGCGGGGGACAGCCCCGACGCAGAGCTGCCCGGACCCCGGGAGTCCTCCCCTCGAGGCGCCTGGGAGAGGCCGGGGGGCAGCAGGGCCAGTCCCCTGTCCGGCCTGTCCGCTGTGTCGGGAGGCCTAGAGTCAGCGGTGCCGGGCCTCATGCGGACAGGCTGGCAGCCGCCTCTCGGGGATGTCCCCACCTCCAGGTCTGTGTCAGAAGTGTCCAGCGGGATCTGGGACGAGGAGGGCCTGCCAGAGCCCAGTGCCAGCGCCCAGCCGACCTTGGGGCGCCCCTCGCCTACAGGAGGCTCCTCTGACCTGCACAGTGGCAGGGCACCCTGCCCAGCACGTCCTGCCTTGGGCCCTGGGGAGGGGCAGGAAGCTTCTGGAACCAGTGAGAGCCTGACCAGTGGATCAGACATAGGGAAGGCCACACGGATGTCCCCTGAGGCTGCCTGCGTGGCATCCACATCCGAAATCTCTTCCTCCAGTGACTCGAACCTGTCCCTGTCCTTTCCCTTGGCATCATCCACATCCGAAGAGGCAGAGTTCGGGGAAGGAGGAGGGACCGGGCCTCCACTGGCCTCAGCTGGCCGCCCAAGGGCGTCCTCAGGTGCCGACTTGGGCCCAACAACTAACAGGAAGCCCCCCCAGGCCTCGCCTGTGAGCCTGCAGGCTCCTCCCGGGGACCCCAGTGGACTGGCCACACTGACAGCTGAGAGCCAGGGGCCTGGGTGTGGAGGGGGCAGAGCCGCCCCTGTCTGGGAGGAAGCCCACCCCGCTCTGGCTGGCGGTGTCCAGCCTGAGATCCTGTCCCCAGTGGATGAGGTGCTGTCCTGTGGCAGTGCCGACCTCCCGTCCTGCACCCACAGGGACACTCCTCCC
>NW_024355526.1:543468-572721 GCF_902729225.1 Pteropus medius | reverse complement strand
GTCTGGAGGCGTGGCCTGGAGTTAGAAGGTGGGGCTGGAGGCGTGAACCGGCACTGGGGGCGGAGCCGAGCGCGCGCGGCTCACGTGACGGCGGTTGCCAAGGTGAAAGGTCAGGCGTACCGCAGCACTCCCAACATGGCGGCGGCCGGGGCGGCGGTGGCGGCGCGCAGCCCGGCAGCCCCGGCGGGGACGGCGGCCCGAGCACGGCGCCCGCTCCTGGTGCGGCCCTCGCGGCTGCCCCCGCTGCTCGTGCTGCTGGCCGCGGCAGCGGGGCCGGGCGCGGGCGGGGCGGCGCGGCTGTACCGCGCGGGCGAGGACGCCGTGTGGGTGCTGGACAGCGGCAGCGTGCGCGGAGCCACGGCCAACAGCTCGGCGGCGTGGCTCGTGCAGTTCTACTCCTCGTGGTGCGGCCACTGCATCGGCTACGCGCCCACCTGGCGGGCGCTGGCCAGGGACGTGCGAGGTGAGGCGCCCCGCGCGAGACCCCGATCCTGGCCGCCGAGGCCTGGCGCCCGCGGGCCGCCGGGATTCGCCCCTCCGGCTCGTGGCAGCCTCCCAGACCCCTTCTCCCTGCCCTGAAGTGCACCCCGCTTTGGCCACTGCTGGCCTGCGCCCCAGGTCCCCCAAATGACCCCCATGAGGTCCTTTCTGGAAAGTTTCTGTCTCAAGTCTGAAGGTCAAGAACCCTTCTGTCCCAGCCCTCACTCCACGGTTGGGGTCAGGATAGTCCTCCCAGTACCTCCCAGCTCTCAAACACCTCATTCGAATCCCCCAAAGCTTCATTACCACCCCCAGGCCTTATCCTAGCTGTTTCCTGCCGCACACCGTCCTCAGTAATTATTTTCAGTGCCTAGACTCTCCATTGTTTGAGGATCCCCATTCCTGTCCCAAGCCCCTTTCCCTTTAAATCCTTTATCGTCCTCTTCTGGTTTGAGTCGCTGACTGTACGGTGGGTACTCAAAGTTAGCCTCCAACTTAGACATTCACATACTGTGCAGACGTCTCTGTAGAAGCAGGAAAAGACCTTTGAAGCATTTCCCTGGGAGGTTCCTTGTTCATAGACACGCAGCCTTTGATAAATGTCATTCACCAGACCAGTGGCCATGTTCCCACACTTGATTTTTGTTTGACACTGTAAGTGTGCTGCAAATTGTCCCTAAGTTATTCGCCAGCTCTGAATGGCAGAGTTGTCGTGCGACGGGGCATTTGGAGCATCCTTCCCACAAGCCAGCCAGCTTTGAAATGGAATGTAAATTGCTCTGAAGTAGGAGCTGGTCCCCAGCAAGAGCGAGTTTGGTCAGAGTCTTGCTGGTGCCGAGCTAACCTCTAATTATGTAATTCTGTGGGCAAGAGATAACAAATTGTTGTTTCCTTCCTACCTTTGTTTTTAAGTCTTATTATTTCCACTCCTTCTGTAATTTTCTCACGTCTAAACTGATTTACAAAGAAACTAAAGAAGTCGAAATGGATTTTGTGCATAATTGTAAATGATTATCTTTAGAGCACGTTGGGTCTTTTAATTCTAAAGGATTTGTTCTTTGATCTAATGTTTTCTTAAGTCCCTAGTGTTCTGGGAACTGAGATAAAAAAACTCAGAAGTGGACAGAGAACGATTTAGTAAGCTTTTTTTTTTTAAGCTGTTGCTCTGACAACAGACAAGAACTTTAGTAATACAGAGCAGTGGTCCCCAACCTTTTTGGTGTGAGGAACCGGTGCTCCTATGAGAATCTAATGCCTGGGGCGGAGCTGAGGCGGTGATGCCGGCGCTGGGGAGCGGCTGCAGATGCAGATGCAGCTTCGCTCCCTCACCTCTCACTTCCTGCCCTGCAGCCCGGTTCCTGACGGCCACAGACTGGTGCTAGTCCACGACCGGCGGTTGGGGTCCTTGGATATCGAGAACTTTTCAGTTCTCATGTTATTCGGTGGCAGAAACCCATATGTCCGTTAAAATGCAGGTAGCTCTGGTAAGACATTTGTCACCTACTTTGGGTATATTTTGATTTTTTTCAGCTTAGTTTCTGAAATATAGAAATCACAGACCAGATTCAGATATTGCAAACTATTCTGTAGTTGAACCAGTATGTGAGGAGCCTTAAAAATTGTCCTTTGAACTTGGAAGTTTGCTTCTGAAAGTGAAACTAGTCAAATCCTTGCCACGGCGTGTAATTAACTTAACCATTAGCTAAGTAAGGCTGTCGTGTGTGGGCTGGGCATGGCCCAGGTCCAGGCCAGAAGAACGAGGCCGAGGCGGGAGGGAGGTCTGGCTGAGCTGAAAGCAGGAGGCGAGAGCAGAGCGAGAGGTAGGAGGGGTCTGTGGGGACCTAGGCGGGGGGTCCCAAGAGCCAAACTGCCAGCAGGGCTGCCCGGGCGCCAGCTCTGACTGCAGGCAGAGCCCTTGGCACTGGGGAGTTTCCCACTTGGGGTCCCCAAAGAGAAGTCACCTGGGGACTTTGTTAGCCCAGCTGGGTCAGAAACTCTGGGCGTGAGGCCCAGCGTCCTGTCAGCACAAGACCCACAGTCGAAGAGTCACTGTCGTCAGGGAGACCCTGCCGGACACCTACTGGAAAAGGCCAGGGCCAAAGGAGGTGGGAAGTGTGGCACGTGACTCCCCCTCGCGGGGGTCCACTGCACCGAGAGCTCCTCAGTGAAGGGATCCGTTGCCCCGAACCCTTGCATCCCACGTGATCAATGCAGATCGCTTTACGTGCCTGACTTGAGCACACTCCCCGTGGAGTGCGCTGGGAAGAACACACCCTCACCATGGGCGTCAGTGGCAGCCCCCCCGCTCGGTGCCATGCTGCCCACTGTGGGCCATCTCGAGGGAAGAGGGTGCCTGTCACACATGTGGTCCAGCCTGCTAACAGAGGCCAGCGCAGCAGAGTCGCAGCTCTCATGGACAGCCGCACGCTCTCCAGCAGCCGGGGGTGCTGTGCAAAGTGGAAGGCGTCCTGGGCAGAAGGAGAGCGGGGTCCAGGGGGCAGGAGTGGGCTCTTTCAGGCGAGGACCCCTTCCCTCAGGGGAAGGCAGTGGTCTCCTCAGGCAGATGACCTCGCGGGTGTGGACCAGGAAGTCCCGGGCCGGTTTGGTTTAGCACAGGTGACGCCATTTGGGGCCTGTGGTTTTCTCTTTAACAAGTCTAAGTGCGGCCATCGCTCCATTGTCACCTCTTTGGTCTCAGTCCCTTGTGAGTCAGGCTGTCCAGTCAGCCCCCAGGGCACACACACCTTGGGCCGGAGAGCGTCCAGCCAGCTTTCCCCACCTGCCGCCCTCCTCCCGGTCCCTGCGGCCGCCTGGTTTCTGGGAAGCGGCGGTCATAGTACAGGCTCTGCTCCCTGGCGGGCGATGGCCTCGGGGTGGGGGCGGCACCGAGCTGGAGGAGCATCCGCTTCCCCCACTGTCCCCCAGCATCGCCTCCTAACTGCCCCCGGTTGCTCAGAAGCAGACAGCTCGAGGGGCCCCTCCCCAGCTGGGCAGGACCTCTTTGTGGCCCGGGGGACCCGCTTTTGCCTGGATTTGGACGGAACTGTAGCTCTTCACAGACATTTTCAAGATTTTGGAAATAAATGCTTTTCCGTATAAGAAGGCGGCTTAGCGAACAAGGTCTGTTGACACAGCCAGCTGTGGTGCTGTGTTTGGGTAGATCTGGCTGGGGCCTGTCCCTCACCCCGACGGACTGGCAGACGAGGTGTGTTTGTGAAGCCCTGTCACCTGGAGCTGGGGTCAGTGCTCTGCCACCTCCCTTGTGCTGGGGCTCGGGACAGCACCCCACCCCCGAGGTGTCCCTGCAGTACCTCAGCAGAGACTGCCCTGTGCCCTTGTATCTTCTCTCACCTGGGGGAGGTGGCCCTGGGACTGTGGCAGAGAGACTGGGAGAGGTGCTGGAGACCCATTGCCCGCCCCCGTCTTCCCCGTCCTGCAGGGCGGCGGCGGCGAGGCTGAGTGAGACTATGTCACCCTCTGATGGTCACACAGCTGAGCGACAGGCTAGGTGACTCCAGAGCCCGGAAGGCTCAGTCCCTGTGTCTGCAGAGGACAGGTTGGGGCCTGGGGGCTGCGGGGCAGACGGGTGGTGTCAGCTCTCAGTCTTGCCTCCCACTGCGCCCTTCATCACCTGGTGGACTTGTCGTCTGCGTCTGTGTGGCCAGGCCACAGGCTCCTTGGGGATGAGCTAGAGTACGCGGTGGTGCCCCCGCGGCCCAGCGTCTGTGCACTGGAAGAAAGGAGGATGGGGGCTGATGGCGGCGTCCTCGCAGAGGTGTGGCCGGGCGCAGAGCCCCAGGAGGGCTGCAGGGAGCTCACCTGGACTCTGGAGGCGCCTCGGAGGGGGCGGGAAGGGGAGGCGGGAGGCAGGCAGTGGCGGCACCCTCGCATCACAGGCCCAGACACGCCTGCGAGACCCAGGCTTCATTCCAGCCGCGTCCAGAGGCGCTCACGACCTTGTGACGCTTCAGCATTTAACCCACAAGAGGTGGTTCACGCCCCTGGAGTGCCCTGGGGTGCCTGCCGGGGACCCTGCACAGCCCGAGTTTAGCCGCACTGGGCTGAACGGAGCCAGTGCCGGCCCTCGGGCCCTTGGAGAGGGCCCGCCCGGACTGGGTAACCGGTGCCAGCCTTGGCTCCTTGCTGTGTGCACTTTGGCTCCGCCCAGGCCTGCACATCCTGAACCCGGGGCTTGAACATAGAGTTACCTAAAAAGACCTGCTCAGCCAGGAAGGGGCCCGCGCCAGGGGAGAGAGTCCCTTACCCTCCAGTGGGTGGGACGTGGGATGGGGAGCCCCATGCTCCAGGATGGAGAAGCCACGACGGGGCTCCTTGCCTTAAAGACAACACTCCAATTGCATCCTGTGCACCTGCAAGGTTAACGACACTGTCTCGTCACCGTTTTCTAGGACTAATTGATGCCTGACTGTAAATCAGACTTTCATAGACTGTTTTGTTGGAACTTGACAAAGTAATAGTAAAAGGTTCAATCCTGTTAGGTTAAGTGATGTGGTTATTTGACAAGTAAACTTAATTTACTTGTCATGTACAGGCTTAATTATTTCACAAGTATTTTTTAAGCCTATGGTACTAAAAATAGCAGGCTTGGGAGCGGCCGTGAGGAGCGGGCCCAGGCCACTCCCCGGGGACACCCGGCGGGCGGCCTCCCGCGCCTCCACGGCGTCAGGGTGGCCCGAAGGTGTCGGGAGCAGACAGTTTGCATTGAGTTCGGAGTGTTCCTCTCCTTTGTGTGGTGGGATGCAGGCAGGTGGAGAGGCGGAAGGAGGGCGGGTACCAGTTGCACGAGGCCAGTGCCCTGAATAAACCTTTGAAATGGTCGCCTCTGATTCGGTAGTGTAGCCGGTGTCTCTTTTGTGTTCTCTGAATGCGTCCATCTGCCAGGAGACCTGCGGGGACTGTAAGTGGGATTCTTTCTGCCCGCGGGCCGCCTCGCTCGGGCGGGCCTTCTTTCAGAGACGGACAAAGGCCTCTGGGCGTCAGCATGCCCCTCCACCAGGACGGCGGCCGCTTCCAGCGGCACACGCCGCGTGGAGCGGACCTGCAGATGGCCCGTCCACCCTCACGAGCCGCGCTGTCCCTCACGGCCACCGTGCTCAGAGGCGGGGGCTGTGTGCTGTCGCTCCGTGGTGGTCTCAGAGCACATGCCGAGCGTGCCCCCCACCCCGAGCACTGCAGTGGGTGCGGAAAGCGGTGACACGCGGGGAAGGTCCCTTGCCCTTGTGTGCGGCCTGTACTCCAGGGGGAGGGGCAGGCCGTGAACAGAAGGACGAGATGAACAGGCTGGTCACAGGCGATCAGTGCTGGGAATTCACCAGGGTGACATGGTTGACAGAGGGCGGGGAATGAGGATGGCCTCGGGGGTGGCGTTGGAGACCCAGAGGTGAGGCAGAGCAGCCCAGGGGACAGCATGGGGCGGGGGCGGCACGTGCACCGGCCCCGAGGCAGGCAGGACCGTGCCGTGTCCGGAGGACTGGCAGGCCAGGCAGTGGACTCGGGCGGTTCTGGTGGGTCGGGTGCAGGTGGAGGCCGGCGGCTCCAGGCCCAGGGGCCAGCGCATGTGCCCTTGTTCCTGCGCAGGTTGGGGCAGGGAGTGCCGTGACCTGTTTCTGCGTGAAGTGTCTCTGGCTGCTCCCCGGAGAGCTGAGGGACTTCGGGTGCTCATGCCAGTTTTGTTGGCATTAGCCACTTCTGCCCCGCAGTCAGCTGCTCCTGGCCGCGGCCGCGGGTCCTCTCACACCGCTGACGGGGCGCCTTTGACACACATGCACCTGCGTCGTGTGTGCGTGAGTCGGGCCTCTGGCCTTAGGAAATTATGCCCTGACACTGGGGCGGGGGGGGACTCGTGTGTGGGACCCTTGCGCTGGCAAGTCACCCAGCACTCTGTCAGAGGCGTCAGAGCAAAGGCTGGTCCCACGCAGGTTCCTCTCGGACACCTGCAGACCGTTTTAACAGCAGCTGGGCTGTTGCCGCTGGGGGACCCTGGCTGTCCACACTGTTGCGGTGGGCATAGGCAGTGGCTACACACCTGGGGACACCAAGGTTTCTTTTCTCTTCATTTTTAAGCTCCAGCCCTGTGGCATTTCAAAGGGCAGGGTCCCCCTACTGGATGCAGGCGGAGGGCAGGGTGGGCGACGGACCTTTGGAGGCTGGACCCCATGGTGGTGGCCACGGTCAGAACACTATCGTCCCCGGAGCCTGCTGGGCAGAGGCCAGCGGATGCAGGAGGGATGCCTGGGACAGCAGAGTGGAGGTGGCCCGTAGGCAGGTGATGCGTACAGTCTGGGCTGGGCTGGGGCGTGGGAGAGAGGTCAGGGCATTGACACAATGGGCCAGCCACCTCCACCCTGCTCTGACCCCCGGGGCCTTCGGACGACGGGGGCAGTTGTTGCCATGCGAAAGATTGGCACCCAGGCCCCCCAAAAGACCCTCAGAGCCCAGCGAGCGGCTAGACACTGCCGCCAGGTGGGCGTCCTTACCTTGTCCCACACTGCCTGCCGTCTGTCTGCGGTGTGGATGGGGCTGCGGAGCTGGCACGGACGGGCCGCTCAGGGGGACCGAGCTAGGCCAGTGGTCGAGAGGGCCTCCCAGAGGGAAGCGGCGTTTGCACAGCGGCCCAGCGTACAAGTGGGATGCGCTCAGCGACGGGGCAAGGTGGGCCCTGGCCGAGGCCACGAGACGCCAGGACGTGACCTAACCAAGTGGAGGGCCATGCAGTGGCCACCGGGGGCGATGGGGGTGGGACGCGGAGAGGCTGGAGGACGCAGTGAGGGCTCATCTGGACTGCGGCTGGTTAAGACCAGGGGGACTCACTGGGGTCTCTTTAGGGTGAAGGGTGGTGAGTGCACACCGACCCCCGCCAGGAGGGCTCCAGGCGTGGCGTGTGCTAGTGCCCACCCCCAGCCATGCCCGTCATGACCCGACTCACCTGCCGGGACCCGATCTCCCATTCCTCCCCCCAAGCATGTCCTTTGTCACGCCAGCGTTCCGCTGGGACAGTGATTGTCACGAACTGGGGAAGTGGGACGAGCCAGTTGGACGTGGGCCTCTGCAGGGAGGCAGTTGAAAAGCCACTTCGGTTAAGTGTGTCGCGAGTGCGGGGGGGGGGTGGCCTCGCCCCCTGGCAGTCCCCCCTGCCCCCTGGTCGCCGTGGGGAACACACACAGCCCCAGGGCAGTCGTGGGAGGGGAGCGCCGGGTCCCCCCTCACTTGTCCTGTGGGGACTTCCGCTCAGTTTCCCCCTGGAACAGCGGGAACAGGACGGGTCACGTCCTGGGTCGGACGAGAAGCTTGAATGGAGGAACGGGACCGGAGTGCCTTCGCAGTGCCGAGCCCTGGGCGACTTGCGAGGAGGTGACGGCAGTAGTCCTTGCAGGAGGACGGGGTGGCCTGGTGGCCAGGCGGGTCACAAGCGATGCCACGAGCAGGCACCGACTGCTCTTCTGTGTCCCCACCCCGTCCCACAGACACTGGCTGCGGCCAGTGCTGTGGGCCACAGCTCCTGCCCCCGGGGGTGGCCCGTGGCCTACGGTGTGGGGAACACGAGGGAGATTTGTTTCTCCAAAGAATGGATTTTCTATACATTTAGGAAGACAGAACGGCACGCAGAGGCTTTTGAAAGAAGCCGTTCGATGAAATGGTTGATTTATTCCGCACATGACGATCTGCGGGTTCGGGGGAGCAGGCTTCGCAGCAGTGTGGGGAGTGGACTGGGTTTGAAGAGAGGGTGTCCTTGTCTGGAGGTGGTGGGGTAAAGGGGAGAGAGCGTTCTGATAAGACCTCACTCCTGTTCCTGGTGTGTGCCGCGTGCCTGTGGAGGAGGGGGACAGGCCGTGGCACCTCCAGACAACTCTGAGCCTCCGGTGGATTCCTCACTGGCTCCTCACTGTCCTGTCCATTTGGCCAGGCAGACGCCCCCAGCAGGTGACAGGGAAGTGTGTCTAGTGCAAGGTAAACTGACTTAGTTCGGATGGAGGCTGCGGGGGGCTTTTCTCCCCGTTGTAACTGCCTGGGCAGGGGGTCAGAGATGGCCAAGGGCGTGGCCTTGTGCTGACGCTGATGAGGAAAGCAGGTACTACCGGCTCGGGGAAGGGGTCCCAGTGAGGGAGAGCAGGTGCAGAGGCCCACGCAGGCGGGGAGTGCAGTGAGGTGTCTGGCAGGTCCCCAGACACCGAGTGGCCTCGCCTGCAGGTGAGCATGTCTCGCCAAGGACTGGGCACCCTCCAGGTCCCCTTCCAGTGGAGTGGAGCGTCTCGAGGATGGCGTAGTATGTGTGGTGAAGACCAATAATGGGCTGTTAGGAGCGGCAGGTACTCAGGCCTCGGGGGATCTGAGGTCTGGCTGGAAATTCAGGGCCCTGTGAGAGTCTGTATGTGGGGCTGGGGCTGGGGCTGGGGCTGGTGGGGGAGTGAAAGCCCCAGCTGCCTGGACGCGGAGACTTGATCCTGTGGTCACTGAGCGCTGGCAGGGTACGTGGCAGGGACGATGTGAGCGGAGCCGGCTGAGGGTCAGCGTCGTGGCGGCCCGGGTGCAGGGGCAGTCGCGAGGCCTCGCTTGCGCTGGGCGTTGGGGCCGAGACCCTGGCTCTTCGGAACCCGGGCGGCGTTTGGGGCACGTAGGCCCCGCAAGGCTGACGGCCCTTCCGACCGGCACGTGCTGCCTTAGACTCGGGACAGCGACTAGAGCGGCCGTCGCCAGCGAGCTGAGGTCAGACTGTCCTGCGGCACGGCAGCCCCAGCCTCGCACACCGGGAACTCCGGGAAGGGACATCTGGGGGGAGCAAGTGGGCAGCGGCACAGATGCGGACGCAGTCGCCAGCGCCACCTGGAGACGAGACTGCCCGTCCACCCACCCTACAAGTAACAAACACACTCAGCGAGGACGGTCTGAGACACAGAACGCCGGTGCGTGCCACCCTACGAGGCAGTCCGCTGCCACGTGCGAGCGCTTCGCTCACCTCCCGCTTCTGGCCGGCTCGGCACTCGCTGCGACCCAGCTCCTGGGCTGTTGGTCCTTGTCTTATGCGCTCCTTCCGGGCAGTCGGGTGCTTTCACTCTGAGTGCGAATGGAAGTGTGTCATGGAAATTCGCAGTAAACAGTGAGGCCCGTGCTGCAAGCTGGGGAGAGGCAGCGAACAGGGACACTGCGGGATGGACGGGGCGGGAATCGAAGGTGAAAGGCTGGGAAGGCGTCCGGCGGTCTGGAGCCGGCGCAGAGAAGGTGCCGCCAGACCACTGCCAGCTGCCCGCATGCACCCGTGCCGTCCGCTGTGTGGTCGCCGAGAGCAGTGGCTGTTGTCCCTCAGCCCGTGTGATTTGAGACTCCGGAGAGAGGCGGCCTGTGATTCAGGAGGGCCTGTGACATTTTCTTTCCATTTAAAATGGCCTCGGGACATGAATTGGTTCCACCAATGCTCATAAGTGATCATTCACTGTAAGACACCGCTTCGTTGTTTAAACTCGATCTTCTGTAGCATATACAGGTTGATTTTTTGAGAATTACAGAAGAAAAGGCACGTACTTTTAAACAAAAGTATATTAGGCAGGAAAATAGCAATTATTGAATTACTAATACATACAAGCCCTTGTGTCGTATAGTATCTAGCGATGGTCCCGTCTTCTCTCCCCTTCCAGGCATGTTTTTAATATGAGCTCTGAAACTAGATCACAGCAGAACTCAGAGCAGACTCTTTACTTGACCCTGAGCAGAGGGACACGGGGCGGGGTTACAGTGCTATCTCTACTTTCTTCACATGTCGGGGATTTTCCGCAACAAACTTTTAAAGACAGGAATATATATGTATTTAAAACTGCCCCCTTTCTACTCCCAAGAATGCCGCCAGCATTCAAGGGGTCGTGGGAAGTGCCTTAGGAGAGTTCTGGACACCCCCAGTGTCTGAGCTGAGGCCGGGTACAGGCTCTCATGTGAGTGAGCATGTGGGAATGTTCTAGCTAAATAGCCTCGTGGTGGGCCACGCCTGTGACCAGCCCTGTGTGCCCCGAGGAGGAGGCCGGGCTCCAGCTCCGGAGTGACCGCAGCTCAGCAAACCCAGTTGCTGTGTCATCAGTGGTGGAGACACAGCCGTCCCGCTGGCTGAATTTCTTTCCTCTTCCTGACTTGACAGGAATGTCCTTGCGTGGAGGGGCCTAACGATGACTCGAGGGAGGCGTGGCGCGGGGCCTCGGGGACTGGGCAGGGGTGGGGGCCGGTCAGCTGGGCGGCCCCCGCTCTGAAGGTCTCACCCCTGCTTTTCAGACTGGGCCGCCGCCATCCGGGTCGCCGCCCTGGACTGCGCGGAGGAGAGGAACCGCGAGGTGTGCAGCGCCTACGACATCCACTTCTACCCCAGCTTCCGGGTGAGCCGGCCGCTCGGGGCTCCTTCCTCCGCACAGGGCCTCCGCCTGCAGCTTCAGGGCTCCTTCCTGAAACGTGGCGGGAGCTCCTGTTTGCGGGGGTCGCCTCCTTTGTGCGCGTCCCTGTGGGAGGTCTGCGCCCCACGCGCAGGGGGCGGGGGCGGTCGGGGCTGCGGTTAGAGCCGCGCCCTTGGCCTCCTGCGCCGCACCTGCTGCTCTGCCCGGTGCCCGCGCCGCCCGTGCGTGGCCCCGCGGACGGCTTCGTCTCCGCTTCTTCCACTGAGGGTGGAGGGTAAACCGCAACCTGGAGGTGAAGAGGCGCATGCTCCACCCGCGATGCGCGCGCGTGGTTGCGGTGACACGTGTGCGCCGGAGCGCATCGCCGTGACACACGGCTCAAGGAAAGGGGACCCCTTCGCTCTCAGCCCTGCAGCCGGCGCGCTGTGCGGCGCAGTGTCCCCTCGTCCTATCCCGCTGCGCGGAGCCGGGTGTTGACTGTCCTTGCTGCAGCCGTGCACCTGTGGCTTGGACGGACCGCGCTCGCTGGCCGGCCTGCTGCCCCGCCCCTTCTGGGGAGTCCTGTTACTATCCTCTTGCTTGTCGGGTGTGATGGCGCCCGTGCACCCCGTTTTGTTTGTGCTCAACTTACACACAGGGCGCCGTGCTACATGGAAGCACTGGCCGCCTCTCTCACTCGGAAGAGTGGCTGCCGCTGACAGTCACCCGCTGTGCAGCAGCAGCACGGTTCGCTGTCCCCTCCATTGTTGGCACTGGCTGTTGAGGCTTGGGCTGCTGTGAAGACGCTGGTCCGTGTCCCTGTTGTAGGTGGCAGGAGCCCCTGTGGGCACGGGCCTGGAGTGCAGTCGCTGCGGGGAAGTACACGGACACATTGCCGGCTGACAGCGACCCCGCCTGCCGTGTTTGTGGGCCCTGGGTCACCCCGCCTGTGACGCGTCTGCCCGCGTCATTTGCCCATTTCCTCTGGGTTGTCCGTTTCCTGCTGATTCGCGGAAGTGCTTTGTATGTTCACGGTGCTACGCTACTTTCAGTCGCGAGTGTTGGTGATACTTCACCCTATTGTAGCTGTCTTTCCTGTTTTTTTTTTTTTTTTTCACGAAGAAGGCTTTTATTTTAATAGCAAATCTTTTTTTCTGCTCAGAGATACTCAGTCGTGTCTGTCACCCTCTCCAGAGCTCCTTCATGCTGTTAGAGGTCATTGGGACACCCACTTAACACCAGGGCCCAGGAACGTGCCGTCCTCCTGGTTCTAGCCCTGTTGGGTCAGAACATGGACGTCACAGAATTCTGGTGGGCCCTAACCACTCACGCCTCAGTCTGGCAGGGAACGCAGCCCACAGACGCACAGAACCAGTGGTTATCAGTTTTCGTAAATCTTCTGGAGGGAGTTGGCTGGAGCTGGGTGGTTAAGATGATGGTCATTTTGTTTCTTAAGGGTTCGACATTGACAAACACCAGGCAAGTCTGTTTCTTATTTGTTCTGTGTTTTTCCTCGCAGTATTTTAAAGCGTTTACAAAGGACTTTACAACTGGAGAAAACTTTAAAGGTAAGGACTTAAGCACTATATCTCGCTATCGTAGATTCACCTCAAGCCCATCAAAGTAAAAATGGCTTCGGGAGACTAGAAAACTCAGTGGCGGGCTGTCCCCGCCCCTCCGTGCACGTGGGCGTGCCCTGTGCTGCCTGCCTGTCTTCCCTTGAGAGCTCGGGAGCCCAGCCTCGGCAGGCAGTTTTTATTTCGTGCTCCACCTTCCTTGGCAAATGTGGTGGTGTCAGTTCTTTTTATAAAGTAAACTTTTTTATTGAAGTACACACCTGAGGCATTTTTGTGATGAGCCCGCCTGCTAGCCAGTGCCCAGATCAGGCCCCAGAAAATGACCAGCCAGCCCCAGGTGACGGCATTCTACGTCAGGGGCTGTCCTGCCTGTTCAGAGCCTGGTGCGGGTGTTGTTGGGCATGTCTGGTCTGTCCCCGTGGCGTGCGTGCAAGATTCGTCTGCTGCCCATTTGTCCCCACATTTGTCGTCATGTCGTCTCCTACCGTGTGAGTCCACTGGCATCCGTACCGTGCACTGCTGGGCCCTGGGGTGGGACAGGTGCTCAGCGTGGTGCTCAGCGTGGCAGACACCGCCATGGTGGTGGCGTGCTTCCCCACAGGGCCCGACAGAGAGCTGCAGACGGTGAGGCGAGCCATGATTGACTTCCTGCAGAACCACACGGACAGAAACAGGCCTCCTGCCTGCCCGGCTCTGGACCCCATTCGGTACGCAGTTCTGTAAAAAAAGTGGCACGTGTCAGGGGGGATTTAATTTTGTAAAATATGGATGTGTATTAAGTGATCTGGGCACCGGTGCGTGGTGGCCAGCTCACCATTCTTGAAAACACTAAAAGCCTCTTTTTTTATCTCCTTAAAGGCCCAGTGACATCCTTTCTCTCATTGACCACCATGATGGTCGTTACATGGCCATTTTATTTGAGAGCAACAGCTCCTACGTTGGACGTGAGGTACCGTGTCTCGTTCCCTCTAGTCTTACCACATGACGGGATTCAGTATGGGGTGGGGAGTGGATCCCTGGGCCGCTAGCGAGGCGTGCTGGTGGCTGTGTCACCCGGTGAACCCCTGGTCTACAGAGAAGGCTGTTGGAGGGTGGCGTCTCTGGGGAAGAACGGGCAGCAGGCTGGGGCACACGGCCTGTCCCTGGGTGTGGGAGCGCACAGGGGACCCGCCTACCCAAGGTCGGTCCTTACTCTCTCTGCGGTGTTGTCAAGACTTCTTCTTCGTTATATTCTAATCTCTCAACTTTTTGCCATGTTCAAGCTTCTGTTAAACACATTTCCCTCGGAAACTGCCCTCCCGTCTTTCCACGCGTGTGGGGCTGAGGCCTCTGTCTTTGGCCAAGGCTCAGGGAGCCTGGGCGGGTAACGGGAACGCCACGACTCCGCGCCTTCCTGGGGTCCGGAGGCAATGCCGGCTCTCGGAGCCCGTCCCTCCTCCCTGCCGTTCGTCTCCTGCCTCTGCTCATGGTCACTGAGCCCTGGGAATGAGCGGAGGTCACGGGCTCTGGCGGGCGTGCCCATGGATGCAGCCAGGGCGAAAGGCTGCGGGTGCCAGCCATCTGAACACCGCCCCGTGCCTTCTGGGTCTGGGGGTGCGAGTTTGCTGTCTTCCCCGTGGGGGGGTCGGAGGCGACACAAGCGGCAGGACCCAGAGTTCTTGTGTGACCCTTCCCCAGGCCCAGGCTCCCTCAGCAATGCCCCCCCCCCACAGCCCTGGGCTGGGGCCGCTCCCCAGCGTGCAGGGTGTGGCCCGTGCCAGGAGGCTGCTCCACAGCCGGGGCTCCGGTGTGGTCCCCTCTACTCTAGCAAACGGGGGTCACAGTCAGCAACCGCCTGATTCAGGACATGTCCGGTTCTGCGTGTCTCCAGTAGATGGCAGGCAGATGGCAAGGCACGTGGGGTTTGCATGTCACCTTTTCACACGTTCTCGCTCCTAAGATGCCACTCCTGGGCTCCCTCTACCGCTGTGACCCTGTCTCTGCACCTTCGGCCTGTGCAGACCGGCCAGGGGCAGGTCCTACAGGAGGGAACGACCAGCTCAGAGCCTGCTGGCGCTCCAGGTGGCTGACCAGGGCCACGTAGCTGTCCTGGGCTGCCACGGCCTCCCAGGCACAGGACATGCTGTGTGGTACAGGGCCACGTGCACCAGGGAAAATTGAGGGCTGGCGGTGTGGCCCCGTGCGTGTGCTGGGTGGCGCATGGCCCTGTGTGACGCATGTCGTTTGTGGAGATCGGGCTGCAGGCGGTCTGGTACGAGTCCACGGCGAGCGTCTCCTGGGCAGTCTGTAAGGTGTCCCATCGCGTTCGGTTGCGTTCACGTGCGTCCTGGTCACAGGAGACGTAGTGAGTTTATTCCGAGCGACACGGCTCCCAGTGTCCCCACGCAGCCTAATCCCGTCGGGTGGTGCTGCGTGCAGAGAAGGCGACGCGTTCTCCTCACCCAGGTGATCTTGGACCTGATCCCCTACGAGAACGTCGTGGTGAAGAGAGCACTGGACGCGGACGCAGCTTTTCTGGAGAAACTGGGCGTTTCTTCCGTTCCTTCGTGTTATCTGATTTACCCAAACGGGTCGCACGGGCTAATTGATGTGTAAGTGTGGTGTGGCTCAGGGCTGTTTGTGACCGTGGTGTGGGGGTGTTGACAGTCCTCCGGGGTGGGGCTGGGCTCTGGGCCGAGACGGCCCATCTGGGTCGGTGGGGCGAGTGTCCCGCCCTCTCTCCAGAACGAGCCGTGGGCACAGGCCCCAGCCCCCTTACGCTCTGCTCCTTGCTGAGAGCAGCGAACCATCAGAACATCGTTTCCTGGGCGCCCGAAGCCAAGCTCTGCAAGGGTAGTGGGTGAGAGGTTATGCCGGCGCCCAGCCTCCTGGGGGCAGGGGGAGGACGCCTGCCTTGCCCCGGGCCGAGCAGGAAGGCCGCCCGTGCCAGGCTTACAGCCAGGCGCTGCCCTTGACACAGCTTCCCTGGCCACTTCCGTTTGGTTTCGAGCAGCGTGTTTTATGTGAAAAGTCATCTGCACGGTGTAGCATGGAACGACACCGATGTTCGAACCTGGACGCTCTCATGAGCCCTGAGCTGCAGCGGAAGTGCAGGGTGGTGGCCTGTGCGCGTGCTCGGGGCACACGCAGCCCTGCCCACCTGAGGGGCCGCACGCGGCGCTCAGGAGCCCCCTACCCCGACCAGTTTCCACTCGCCCCACCCAGAGCTGGCCCACTGTGGCTGAAGCCTCTCAGGCTGTTGAAAACAGTCTGAAGAAAGCTGACGTTGGCAGATGCCCAACCCGCTTTGCACTGCTTGCTGTCCCCACGGAGCCAGAGTCGCTACAGGGCCGGTCACAGCCGGAGCTCGGTGCCCGAGGGCTTGCCTCGTGTCCACCGGAAACGCGACTGGGTTGGGGGCCGGTCTCAGCCTGGTGACACAGGGCGGCCGGGGCTCGGACTCCGGCAGAGGTGGCCGGGCCCGAGCGCCGGCTCAGCCCTCGCCCTGCCCGCCCTCTCTCGCAGCGCGAAGCCTCTCCGATCGTTTTTTTCCTCTTATTTGAAGTCGTTGCCGGATGTGAGGAAAAAATCGCTTTCGTTGCCTGTGAAGCCGCACAAAGAAGAAAATTCTGAAGTCGTGGCCTGGAGAGAATTTGACAGGCAAGTGTCCCTTTCGGGCGCACGCTGTCCGGGCAGTGACACGTGCGGGGCAGGCACCGTGAGCACGGCTGCGGGAGGGCTTGGCTCGGCCGCAGGGTCGGCCCACAGAGAACCCGCTGTAGGCCGTGAGCACTGTCCCCATCCCCTGCGGGGAGGGTCCCTCTGGGGTGGGAGCGAGAAAGGGGGACTCAGGAAAGAGGCCGTTTTCACCTGACTGGACGTGTCATCGCAGGTGGAAGCTGTACACGGCGGACCTGGAGTCGGGGCTGCACTACCTCCTGAGGGTGGAGCTGGCCGCCCACAGGTCCCTGGCCGGGGCCGAGCTGAAAACACTGAAGGATTTTGTCACTGTCCTTGCCAAGGTCTGCTGTGGGCGAGGCTTGGCCGCTGAGTGGGTGCCCAGGCCCCGGGGCTCCACAGCTCTGGGGTTGGGCTGACCTGAGCACGGGAGCAGCGCCTGCACTCCGCTGGTGCAGGCTGGTGCCCGCCGTGCCTGGCCCTGTCCTGGGCGCCGGGGACGGGGCTGCACACATTGAGCCTGGAGAGGGCGCTGGGCGGAGGGGCCGGGTTGGGCGTCGCTGGGAGGGCGGGGTCTGTGCAGGGGTTGCAGGTGGTGACCTCAGGGCCCTTGCCCAGGCCGAGGTGGGTGTGAGTGGGAACGGGGCGGTTCTGCCGCTGTCTGGCGGAGAAACTGGCAGGCTGGGCAGTGGAGTGTGGGCAGTGGGAGGAGAGCTGCAGGTCACAGCTCCCTCAGGGTGCAGCTGCGGCCGCCAGTGCCGTCCAGGGCCTTTCGTGTGGATGGGCCTGGGCGGTGGGCTGGCCAGCGCAGCACCTTTAGTAGGGGGCAGGGTGGGTGGGTGGCTCCGGTGTTGGCCGACGTTCAGTTCCTGCCGAGAACTCTTAGTTCCGGGGCCGAAAACCAGGGCTCAGGGATCCGAGGTGCGGTCTTCCTGGCGCGAGACTCTTCCAGGGGGGGCAGAGCGGCGGGCTGCGGCCTCTCTGCCCTCTGACCTCTGGGCCTGGGAGCAGGGAGGGCCCTCTGCCCCGCTGCTGGCCTCGCAGCCACCAGACGGCTCCCTTGGGGGCGCAGCAATGCACTCTGAATTTCTTGTTACCATGACGCAGTGAGGAGGCTCAGTTAGTTTTAAGAGGTTTTTCTTGCCCAGTGCAAGGTCTCTAGCATGGTGGTCAGTCAGTGCTTTGCATAGGCCGAGTTTACGAAGTCTGATTTTTGAGAAAAAATGGAGGTAGAATTTATGTGCGATGGAGCAGCGAGCCGCCTAATGTGCTTTAAGGACCTGCAGGAAGCCGGACGGGCCTGTACGCCGCCCTGCGCTCGGAACGCAGAAGCCTCCATCTGTCCTCCCTGCCTCTGAGGCACGGCCCCGCTGCCCGGCTCGGGGGCGAGTACGCCCCACAGCGCTCACGCTCCTCCCTCCTCCTTTCACAGGGGCGTCAGCTCTGTGAGGCCAGGTGGCCTCTTAATCGTTTTCCTGAAGTTTCCTTAAACTCTAAGCGTTGGTGAATTGGGAACGGAGCTGGGGAGGCAGCATAGAAAGAAAAGGTTTTACAAGCTGACAGTGATGTCCCTGCTGCTGGCGCCTCTTTGTCAGGTTGAGCTCAGGTTTCGGTGGCTTTGTCGGCAGCCTGCGTTCTGCACATCTACGTGCAGCGGCCACAGTGCCGCTGGGCTGGGCGCTGCTCTAGGCCAGGGCGCACGGCATGAGCGCTGACATCTAGTGAGCCAGCAGGGGGCGTTGCCTAGCAGCCGGGTGGCCCTGCACGCCTTCCCCAGCAGTCACCCGGGCAGAGGGGTCACGTCACAGGCAGGCGGGGTTGCCATGCACTGTCTGGAGGAAGGGCTGCAGGGTCATGAGGCACACGTGGCCGTGTCATCTGCCGTTGTGCAGGGGACCGTGACGTGGATGGTGCTGGGCGGGCAGCATGAGGGAAGGCACGGGCTCCCTGGGAAGGCACTGGCCACAGCCCACCTGCCCGCACCTTGGGCCCCGCCTCGTGTCGGAAGGAGCCGTGTGTCTTCGGGAGACCCCCCGCCTAGTTCCGGGTCAGAGCCCTGGGCTGGTCGGGCGCATTTCCCCAGCGAGTCCATGTCGGGCGGGCGTGTGTCCCCCTGTCTGGGTGGGGGACGTGTTCTGGACAGGCTCTGACCGGGGTCCTCCCTCACTCAGCTGCTGCCCAGCCGGCCGCCGGTCCGGAAGCTTCTGGAGACACTGCGGGAGTGGCTGGCCAGCCTGCCCCTGGACAGGATCCCCTACCGTGCCGTGCTCGACCTGGTCAACAACAAAATGCGGGTGAGCCCAGCCCCCCCAGAGCTCGAGGCGCGTCCCTTTCCGGCTGTCCTGGTCTTCTGTCTCTGACCTGCACAGGGGACCCTGACTCGGCAGGTGGGGGGGACAGGAAGCTGCCTGTGCATGTGGCCCGTCACGCACACACCTTCACGCCCACGACACAGGCCCCGCCTTGTGTCCCTTCGCAGTTTTTACTGTCCCTATTCCATGCGACTTTTATGTCCCCTGGTGCCGTCAGCCTTGTGCAGAGTCCTCCATTGAAGGACAGTTCACAAGGAACATGTGTGACAGCCTGCCCTACGCAGGTAGGGATGGTTCTCAAGCAGCGTGGGACCAGGCTTTTTTTTTTTTAATTAAACTTTGAGTAAACGCATCTCAGTTCTACACCTAAAAATAGATAACAATGACGCGTTCAGTCAAGTGTGCAGACGCCAGTGAGGGTCCCCGAGCCCCTGCGTCTGCCCAGGAGCTTTGTGACGTGGCCAGCCCAGGACCATCCTTGCTGGGGCATGGCCGTGAGCCTGTCCGGAGTGCTGACGAGTTTTGACAAATGTCCCCCTGTGTAACCACTGCCCAGTCGTTTGGGACGTTTACCAACTACTTTTATTTCTAGTGATTTGATTACCTTTTATCGTTCTTTCCTTTTTCTCTGCAGATTTCTGGAATATTCCTCACCAGTCACATCAAGTGGATTGGCTGTCAAGGAAGCCGCCCGGAGTTGAGGGGTTACACGTGTTCTCTCTGGCAGCTGTTCCACATTTTGACCGTTGAAGCCGGGATGCACCCGGAAGCGCTGGCTGACACAGGTAAATGTCCCTGTGGGCCACGCGACGTTCCTGTCATGGTGCCTGCCAGGTGCCATCAGATGCCTGGCGGCAGTTCCTTTTGCTGTGTGTGAGGCAGCGTGTTCTCAGTGCCCCCGGGGTCCCCTGCCGAGCGGGGGAGGCGAGGTCTTGTCCACGTCGCCCGGTCCTCACATGGCCCTGTCGCTGGAGCTGCGTCCCTGTCCTCCCGGCTCGGGACGTGTGACCTGCAGGAACTCGGGCGCAGAGGGACACAAGTGGGCGCTGCCGGAGGCCCGTGGGCAGGTGCGCGGCTCCCCCCTGGGTGCCAGCGGGCTTCCCTGAGTCGCTGATGCGGTATTTGCGGGTCGGGGGGCCGGTGCGGCCGAGCCATCCCCTGTTCCGGCAGTCGGCCAGGATGGGGGTCTTGCCCGAAGTCACAACTAGGAAAGACCCCCGAGCTCACTCCGGTGGTGGCAGGAGTCAGGTCCTCGCTGGCTGGTGCTCAGTGTGTGTCCCGTCCTTAGCTCAAGTCACAGCAGCTGGTTTAGGACGCCCTCCTTGGTGTGACGTTCCTCCTTTGTGGCACGTTCTGGTCATTAGAAGTGAGCCATGGGCCCGGAGAGGGCGTGACGCAGATGCAAGTGTGGCCGGTGGGACTGCGGCCACCTCAGAGGCTGCCTGCCGTGACAGCTTACAGCTGCGCAGCTGAGGGTCGGGAAATGCCGGCTCAGAGCCGTCCTGCGTCACGTCCTGCACACGACACGAGGACGCGTGCCGGGGCCTGCCCACGGTGGACGTGTCGTGTGCACGCCTCCCAGCCTCAGCGGGTCCCCGGCCGGCGTGGGTAGTTGCTCGTGTTCAGTTGTTTGTTAATCATTCGTGTTCACTAACGTTTATGTTACGTCCACAGGGGGGTTTTTGACTCGCGGTCTAGCGTTTTTTCCGGTGAAACTGTCAGGTTCTCTAGCGGTTCTTTCACTGCTACCAAACGAACCCGAAGGCCCGTGGCTCAAAACGGCTGTCGTGGTCTTTGCTTTCGAGGCCGGGGCCGGCAGCGTGGGGCCGGCAGCTCTTCTGTGGGGCCCGCGTGTGCGCCGTGGGTGCGGCCGGTGCTCCAGACCCAGCAGGTCCGAGGCCGCAAGCGGCTCCTCTGCAGAGTGGCTCGCTCAGGAAGGGGCGCTCAGGGCCTGGGCCGTGGTCGCCTCCAGTCCCTCAGATGGGTCTCGTGCAGCCCAGAGGTGAGGCGGGGAGGTAGAGCCCACCTGTGCTGGGGGTGCAGCAAGTCACATCGCAAAGGGGCGTGTGGCCATCTTCCGAAGTCTTTACCACCCGCTGCCCTCCAGGCGACGCTGGATTTCTCCTTGTGGTGGCAGCGGGCTGGGGGAGCAGCTGGACTTTCAAACCGCACATGCTTCGGGGAGCCACACGGAAAGCGCAGCAGGCTCTCCAGGAGAATCCGCGAGGCCCCCACAGCAGGGGTCAGAGCCGCGCCTCCGCCTGCCCGAGTGCCAGCTGGCCGGTCACCACGTCTGAGCCCAGGGTGGGGACCCCGCGTTTCCTGTGGGGAGTCCTGCCGAGGGAGGAAGAGCAGTGGAGGGCGGTGTGGTGACAGCCAGGGCCGGGGTCGTCCCCAGACACACAGACACGCGTCCTGAGGTCGCGGGGGCCGCACGGCAGACAGCACGCCCGGCCCAGCGCCCCGGCCCGCGTCGGCGGGAACACAGAGCAGCAGCAGCGCGTCTCACGCCGGGAACTGGGTCAGACGGAGGCGTCGGATTAGGTCTTGGAAGGTTCTGCTCTCCTTGCTGCGTGTTTAAACCCCATCGACTAAAAGCCTGCGAGTCCCCTAATCCCCCCAGGTGGAGGCGCACGGGCCTCGTCCACTTTAAAGATTAGGGCGGCCGAGTGTGCCGCGCCGTGCCGGGAGCGGGGAGCAGGGAGGAGGATTACGCGGCTGCGCGGCAGATGTCCCCCGCTGCCGTGGCACAGAGGGCGGGCCCGGGCCCAGCCGGCAGCCCGTCCCGGTGCGCGTGGGTCGGTCACGCCGGGCGCCACCTGGCCGCTCCCAGAAACACTCGGCCCAGGAGGCAGCCGGTCGGCTCGGATTGCGACAACAGGAAATGAGTGGACTCCCCGGGCTGCTGATGGACGCAGAATGTCCATCAGGCTCTGACTCAAGGGCCTGTGACTGTCCCCTTTGCGAGTAGAACCGAGACCGGCTCAGGACCGCAGCAGCACGTGAAGAAAGGGGCTGCTCTCCAGGGCCTGCTGTCGATGAGACAGATTCAGTCACAAAAGCTGCCTCCGGGTCCCCTGCTTATCTTCTTCGTATCTCTTCACGCTGACATTTGATCTGCGTTAATCTCACGCGTCTCTCGTTTGCACCCTCGCTCCCCTGGGTCAGGCGTCTGAGCAGCCGTGGGGCCGGCCCTGGCGGTTTCCCCAGTTTGCTCAGGGTCCCTAATTAGCACGCTGCCCACAGCTGGAAGAGTCCGCTTCCTGAAACCTCGGTCCTCGCCGGCCACCGTGGCCCGTCTGTGGCTGCAGATGCTGGAGAATGCCTCCCACAGAAGGGGTCTGCCTTCAGCAAAAGGGTCCTTCCAGCCTGTCGCCCTCCATCCCCAGGAGCCCTGGCCCCCTCGGGGAGGGTCACGTTGGGGGAGGCTGGCGGCAAGCCGCAGGCACGCCTGAAGGCCACGTTCACGCTTGGGCCTGCAGGCTCGGAACGGCCGTTGCCCGTCCCACCTCGGGGTTCTGTGAGGAGGGAAAGAGTACCCCCGGGACAGGAGGTGGACCCTGGCCTGTCCTGGCCCTCTGGTCATGAGGCCTGGTCTGAGGGTGCAGCTCGTCCTCCTGGGTACCGTGTGTCCTGGGGCACGCCCCGCAGCTCGACACGGCCGTGTTCTGGGCGTGCACGCTCTGCAGTGTCACTGCAGCCAGCAGCACCGCTTGTGGCAGTAGGTGTCTGGGAAGGTGCCGTGTCCTCCCGTGTCTGCAGACATGTGAGCCTGTCTCTTATCCGTGTCAGGCGCTCAGCCCGTTCCTGGCTGCGGACGGCTCCCCGAGCCCTGTGGCTCCAGCACCCGCAGCCTGGCTCACGCTGGTGGCCTGTTGCGTGGCGCCAGCACTGCCCGTTCCCCCGCAGGGTTGGGAGACGCGCCACAGGCCGTGCTGCAGGCCATCCGGGGCTACGTCCGCACCTTCTTCGGGTGTCGGGAGTGCGGCGAGCACTTCGAGGAGATGGCCAGAGAGTCCATGGCCGCCGTGGAGACCCCGGACCAGGCCGTGCTCTGGCTCTGGAGGAAGCACAACCTAGTGAACAGCCGCCTGGCAGGTGAGCAGGCGCCGCGCCGGGCGGGAGGCTGTGGGTGGCGGGGACAGCACCCCCACGGGCGTGGTGACAGCCTGAGCTTGGTGCCACCTGCCTGCCCACGTGTGCCAGGCTTCCTGTCCCCACGGCCCCCGGGGGGCTGGCACGGCGGCCTTGCCCGGGAGCTGCCACAGTCATCAGCCACGCCCGGGCCTGAGCGTCCCTGCTGTCCAGGTTGCTCACTCACCTCAGGGCCTCGGGGAAGCCGATGTCATCCTTGTGCCCGTGGGTGGCCCCCTGGGCCCCCGGGAAGTCTGCAGTGGAAGACTTAGAATGTAATTAATTTTCAGTAAGGAATTTTAGTGTCTTTAAAATTTGTTCTCAGACTATAAACCAGACTCCTCAAAATGGTTTTGTTTGAAACAGCTAAATAGGGCGCATATATTTTCTCAGAGTTAAATAATTCAAACTGTTCCTAAATCAGCGGCAGATTAAAATTAGGCTTAAGAATAATTCCACTGAGAAATAATTCTTAATAGAGATGAATAGAAAATGCCACTGAACTATTGGTTTTTACTTAATCCACTGTATTATAGAAACATATTACAACTAAAGCACTAAAGAAAATTGGTTTTCCTTTGCCCTCAGAGCTGACTGCTGTGGCTGCCATCACGTGGCCACGGCCCCTTTTGTGTTTGCGGGATTTGTCGGCCGCTGTCAGCTGCAGGCCAGGGCGCCCCCCCATGGCCCCGCATGTGGTGTGGTCGCGGGCATTGTGGGCATCACACCCCTCCCTCCCTCTGTGCCCTCGCCATGCTCCTGCCTCAGAGGCCCACATGGCGGCCATGAAGGCGCCAGACGCCACCCCGGCCAGGCTTGACCCACCCCTGGAGCCCCGCAGCCCCGCAGCCCCGCAGCCCCGCATCATTGCCCTGTTGCAGAAAGGGGCTGTCCACAGCCATGTAGCCACGGCGCTCCTGGGCCCCGCAGTCACCCCCAGCCCTGCCTCCTTGGAGGCCCCGGAGACCTGACCTGGACCTCCCCATCTCTGTGGTGTCTCTAGGGGCGTTGGCAGCTCCGTGTTTGTCCCCACGCGTGTACACGATGCTCCCGTGTGACACCCCGGGAGGGCGGTTTCCTGGCCCCCCTTGGTCTCTTCACGCATAGCACTCACCTGTGGGAAGGTCCCCCTGCCACTGTGAGAACTGCTGTGGCACATTTATGTCCGTCGCATAGAGGCTGAGGGATACATCCCGTTAACACTATGTGTAGCATTTGATTTTGTAAAAAGACATTTACCACGTCAAAGAGGTTGGGAAGGACCCTTGTCACGGGGGCCACCTCTGGGACAGGCAAGGGCACGTGGTGGTCCTTAGCCTTGCCCACGGGGACGGGGCTCACGCCCAGAACACAGCCTGGAGGTCCCCGAGGGCATGCGGGGTCCAGCAGCAGCCCTAGAGAGCTGCGCAGACACTGGGCGCTCTGTGGCTTTGTGTGGGCCACGGGGGAGGGACTCACACAGGTGGGGGCCTGTCGAGCAGGGGCCTCGGTGGGAGGTGCAGAGGGGAAACCTCGGCACGGCCCGTTTGGGACACGGTCACCGGGCAGATTGGGGCGGCTTTGGCCAGGTGAGTGGCGGTGTCTAGATGTGGACGTGGGGACCTGCCACAGGGTGTCGGGGAAGAAAGGACATCACACGGGGGCTGCAGGGACGTGGCTGCAGCCTGTGCGGGGAGGCGGGAGCAGGGCGTCGTCTGGAGCCCATGGGGGTGGGGAGGGCAGGCAGGGGGCTGGCAGGACATGAGGGGGGTGCGGGGGTCGTGGGTGGGTGTCAGGTCTCAGGAGGCCTCTCCATGGTCTCTCCCTCTTCCTCCCAGGCCAACTGAGTGAGGACCCCAAGTTCCCAAAGGTTCCGTGGCCCACTCCGGACCTCTGCCCGGCCTGCCACGAGGAGACGAACGGCCTGGACAGCTGGGACGAGGGCCAAGTGCTCCTGTTCCTGAGGCGGCACTACTGCGCGGGCAACCTCGTGCACACGGGCGCCGCCAACCTGGCCCCGGAGCCGGCGGGGGGCCGCGCTTCCCCCGAGAGGCCGGGGGGCCAGGGAGCCGGGAGTCTCCGCCCACCCAGCGCCCTGCCCCCCAGAGCTCGCCTGTCAGACGGGTTGCACCTCGGACTGGACAGGGAGGCGGCCGGGACCTTCCTGGGGATGGGCTTCTCCAGCCTGGACATGAGCCTCTGCGTCGTGCTCTATGTGGCCTCGTCCCTGTTTCTGATGGTCATGTTCTTCTTCTTCCGGGTCCGGTCCAGGCGGTGGAAAGTGCGACATCACCACCCGTCCGTGTAGAGCGAGCGGTGGCCTCTGGAAGCAGCCCCGCCCGCAGCCTTATGGACTGACCGGCGCTCCCTCCCACCCGCTCGCCGTCCGATGGCGGCTCGGGGGTCTGGGTGGGCGTGCGGGGGCACCGCGCTCTCCCGGGGTGCTCAGTGGACCCCTTCACAGCCCTGCCGCAGGGTGGCAGTGTCCGCTCCAAGTCTGACAGTGGCAGTGGGGAGTCCAGGCCAAGTAAACAGTGTTTTGTGCCCACTTTGACCTCGAGTTTACAAGGCCCTGTTTCGAGATTTGGAGAAAAACCCGCCTCCCGCCTCCCCCCACCGG
This sequence comes from Pteropus medius, assembly GCF_902729225.1. Classification (NCBI taxonomy): domain Eukaryota; kingdom Metazoa; phylum Chordata; class Mammalia; order Chiroptera; family Pteropodidae; genus Pteropus; species Pteropus medius. Next base: position 547,595 of record NW_024355526.1, on the reverse strand, counting down.
GAGACCCAGCCGACAAGGACCAGAGGACCAGCTGCTCGTGCGGCCTTTCTCAGTGATCCGTTTGTGATTTGTGGCAGCTCTGGACCAGAGGGGAGGAGCCCTCTCAGCCGTCCCCACGTCCCCACCCCCACCGGGCTAGCCACGGGCTTGTGGCTTTGCTGCATTTCAGGAACTAACCCCAGAGGCTGGGTGGAGCTTACGTGGTGGTTGGAAGGGACTGGCTGGTGGCCCGTCTTATTCTTCAGGGACAGTGCCTTTGCTTGTTTGTTTATCTGATGACAAGAGACAGTGTGAACAGGGGCCACCCCCTTCGCCTGTCCTCCCAGGGAGGGGCGGGGCTGAGGAGTGGGCCGAGTCCCAGCGGGCGTCTGAAGGATCCTGCCCCCTCTTGTAGGTCCCTCTGGGGAGTGGTGGATGCCTGAGGCCGGCTCCATTCACCCGGAAGCTGCTTTCTGAGGGGCCCCGGCAAGGCCCACCCTCCTTGGGCACTCGTATACCCCAAAACATTTAGAGGTGACGAAGATGTATACAGACTACCTGGACGTTTCCATCGAGATTTTTGTGGCTCCCGCTTCACCGGGCAAGCTCAGAGGCAGCTGTGTGCGCATGTCACTGTGCCGGAGGAAGCCGCTTCACGCTGCCGGCTTCACGCATTCTCGCCCACGAAGGCCACCGTAACGCTGACGTCACTGTCGCCACTTGGGGAAAAGGGACACCTGACAGCTGGAACAACTGTCGTTAGCTTGGCTGTCCCCGGGAGGGGAGGGGGCGGGGGCAGGTGGGGAGCTTCTGTCACCAAAGGTTTCTTGTTTGACCGTTTTTAACCTTTAGAGACCTGTCTTAAAGCCGAGCCTGTCTTCACAGCTAGTTACGTGCCCGGGTCACTGAATACAGCACATGTTTCGTTTTAACTTGAAGGTGGACAGACGCACACAGGTCCCAGGGAAACACGTAGACCCTTTCGCTAAACTGCCCTTCGGCTGGTGTTGGGCGGCGTGTCTCCCCTAAACTTTCTAAGTGGCGTGGACGGGGACGATGTTGCCGTGTGCCACCCTGCATTGTGACCTTTATGAAACCTGTTTCAAAGGCAGCGTCGGCTCTTCGAGTTCACAGTGTTGCAGATTTTAGTCACCACCACTTGAGAGACATGTCTAGACATCCGGAGGGTCAGGATTTTAGCAGGCCGTTAGCGGTCAAGGACAGGTGGTGTGCCGGGGGACGTGCATGTTGCACGCAGGTGTGAGCAGTCCCACACACCTCACGTGGTCTGCTCAGGACTGGACGCTGTCATTAGGCTTCAGGCCTGCTGTCTAAAGTTGTAAGAATTCAGGCAATGAATATGGTAGTTCGGTAATTTAAATGTATTTATTTTTAATGGAAGAATTTTGTTTAAAAAGAAACTAATTGACGTGGAAACGTCAGTGAAATTTCTTACCTGCAAGGGAAGGGAACATTTTGTATTTAAGTAAACCATAATGTGCACATTTTAAATAAAGAAATGACATTTGAAAAAAATTGTGATTTTTTAGAAGTGTGAACCAGCTCTGCAGACATGAGGTTGTCGGGCAGGCTGCAGGCAGAGCTTCCTGTCTCCTGGGGTTTGGGGACTGGACACCTGAAGCTCCAGAATTTCTCATACCGAGCCAGAGGCTTTAGGAAGACAGCCCCAGGGTCAGGCAGAAAGTGAAAGGTGGAATTAGTTAAATTATAAATGATCTTGGGGCTGATCCACACTGAGACGGTTCACACAGCACGTCAGTGGCACATGGGTAGTGACACGCAGGTGGCCAGAGGTGCCCCTGCTTCAGGACACCTCGGCACCCCCCTGCAAAGGGAGCCCCAGCCCACCCAGTTCTGGACATCGGCTTTCTGAGATGGCTCCTCTGCCACCAGGCCTGAGCGCCCCGGCCTTGTGAGGCCGCGTACCCGGGCCTTGCCCAACACCTGTTTGCTGCCTCAGGTTCTGGACCGGTTTAGCTCCTTCTCCCGCCCACCCCACCTTGTTTTGCGGGGTCTCCAGTAGCCTTACGCATGGCCTCACAGGGAGACCTGGCTGCGGGTTCTGCGGATTCACCTCCCCAGCCAGGCTGTGCAGAGGCTGGTAGGTGGCCCCCTCTCGGGCCTTGTCCAAGGTCCTCCCCAAGAGGGCATGGACAGCCCCTGGTGTGCCAGCTGTCAGTGGCCAGGCAGCACACAGAGTGACCACTGGGCACCCAGGCCACCAGTCTGGGTCCGTGAGGTGCTGTTGTGGGTGTAGACTCAGCAACGGTGACCCTTGTTACAGGCCCCAGGTCCTGCAGCTCAGGTCCCTTGAGTCTCTTGAGTCCTGAGTCTGTTCTGTTGGGGCCACCCTAAGTGCCCTTCCCCCAGGCTGCCCTTGGGGGAGTGGGGGTGGGGTGTGGCCTGAAACCCGGGAAGCCGAGAGCTGGGGAGGTTGCGAGTGCGGGAAAGCCTCAGGCCAGCAGCAGCAGCAGTTGAAGGTCTCTGAGCCACACCTGGAGCCAGGGCCTGTCTGGGGGCCTGGGCTGGAGCCAACAAGGCTGGAGGGGCCACCCTACCTGGCAGCCCGACGTAGCCCTCCGGAAGGCTGCAAGCAGCAGCAGCAAGGTGGAGCACCCGCTTGCCACGAATCCCCTTGCCTTGGGGTGGCCTGGAGCTCAGGGCGGAGCTGCACTCCTGCCTGGGAGGTGGGGAGGTCGGCCGAGGGACACAGGACCTGGGGAGGTGGGAGGCGAGGAGGCGGGTCAGGGAACAGTGGGGCGGGGCGGGGGCCGGGACCTGGGGAGGTGGGAGGTGGGCTGCCGCGCACACGCCTCCTTCAGCACCGCGGACAGCGCCCTGGCCCAGAGGCTCCCTGGTCCCGCCGCACTGACAGGGACGCAGGCCTTGGAGTGCTCTAAACCCGCCCTGGGGTCTCGGAGGAGGAGGAAGGGGCTCGGCCCACGCCACTCCGGCCCTCTCCCCGGCCACCCTGGCCCAGTGGCAGCGATGCTGCTGGAAACAGAGCTCGAGCACAACGGAGATAGGCCCGGGGCCTCCGCGGCCGACGCCGTCTGCACCTTCCGCAGGACTCACGGTAGGACCCTGGCGCTCCCGGCCTCCAGCCTGAGCAGGAGGGCCCTGAGGGGAGACCCAGCAAGGGCGGCAGAGGCAGGCGAGGGGTGCCTGGGAGGAAAGGGCACAGCGCATGGAGGGAGAGAGGGACAGGAAATCTGTGAGACCGCGGGCGGGCCGAGCCAGACGGGCGGCCTGGGGTCAGGCCAGGCGCCCAGCGCCTGGAGCTGCCTGGAGCTGCCTGCCGCGGTTCGGTTCGGCGGCTGGATCCGGGCCTGGACCCGTGTGCGTGTGCGTGTGCGGCTGGCTTGCTGCACAGCAGAGCGCGTGAGAACAGAAAGGGCCTCAAGGGAGAGGCTGGGCAGAGGGATGGAGCCGAGCGAGGGGCACCAAGTTCCCCCAGCGACTGCACCTTCAGCTCCCGCTCGGCCCAGCCCGACTGCCCAACGGCCCCACCAGTGAGCAGCACCTGGACCCCTGGGCTGGGTCTCCCGCCTGAACCGCCCTCCCCCAAGGCCATTTGATCGCCACGGACGTTGAGAGATAATGGAGGCATTGTTGGTGGGCCGGCCAGATGCCCAGCGCGTGGGGCCGCCGCAGCCTCCACCCGCTGCCCGCCCGTCCCTTCCCAGTCCGATCGCACATGGCCCCTCTCCGGCAGGCCTCCGCAGCAGCTGACACTCAGCACTCAGCACCCACTGGCTCCCGGCTCGTGCTCCCATGCCCTGTCCTTTGGGTGACGAGTGTGCAACAAGGTGAAAGGCTGCATGGGCCTTTGCTCAAAACTAAGCCAGGCTCGGAAGCCAGGAGGAGGAGGAGGGGGGGAAGGCGGGCATAACCGTGGGACTGCCGGCTGGAGGGACCTGCCAAGCTCCAGCACTTCCTGGGGTGTCCCTGCTCTCTCTGTGCCCCACACTGCTGTGTCCTGGCTGTGGGTAACTGTAGGGGGCTGGCGCTGGCCTGTGGCCAGGCGTGGTGTGCCCTCTGGGCAGGAGCAGCTACACTGGGGTAGGTGCGTCTCTACACGCAAGGATGGCTGAGTTCCTGCAGGTTCCCTGTTCTGATTGGGGGGG
>NW_024355526.1:510317-543428 GCF_902729225.1 Pteropus medius | reverse complement strand
GTGCTGGTTGGGGCAGGAGAGTAGGTCCTGGCTTCCCCAGCTCTGTCCCTCCTGACCCGGAGTCTGGGCTGTTGTGTGGGCGGAGGACACTGGCTTTCTCTCCCTAGGATGGCCCTCCTTCCCTGCGCCCTGCCCGCTCAGAGGGCAAGTTCCATGGGTGGAGTCCAGGAGCTGGTCAGGCTGGGAGGTCTGAGGCTGCCAACGGCTCCTGGTCGCTTTGCTCTTAGCCCTTGGGTGCCACACTTGCCATCTCTGGGTCTTGGGTGGGTGGCGTTTGTGCTGACCAGACGTCACCACATCTCCCAGCTCTATCTCTCGAGCAGAGCCTCAGCAGCGAAGGACCCAGCTCCCTCCCCGGCCCTCCTCCCAGGACCCACAGCCTACCCGGGCGCGCTCGCTCCAGTCCAGGCCTCAGCCCGCGCTGGGGACGCGGAGGCAGGGAGCTGCGGGGCCCTGGCCGGCGCCCGCGGGCAGCCCTGGCCCGGTTCCTCCTCTGCCGGTTCCCGCCAAGGCGCGAAGAGCTGGCGGACGCCCCTGGAAAGTCTCAGCGACCCCCGGGCCCCGCCCCGCCCCGCGGCCCCGCCCCCCGCCCGCTCCGCCCTCCGCGCGGTCCGAGGCTCCGGGCCCCAAGGCGGCCCGTGGGCGCAGCGCCCAGCAGCGCCCGGAGTCGCTCGGACGCCGGCCCGGGGCCACTGAGGCCGTGGACTCTCTGGGCCCCGGGAGAGTTCGGGGCCGGAGAGCGGCGGCGGCGGGACCCATGGAGGCGCGCGGGGAGCTGGGCTCGGGCCGGGCGTCCGCGGGCGGCGACCTGCTGCTGGCGCTGCTGGCGCGGAGGGAGGACTTGCGCCGAGGTGGGTGCTCGGGATGAGCGGCTGCACCAGGGAGGGCGCACCACTGGGAGACCCGGAGGTCCTCGCTCCTGTCCGGGCCTGGCCTCGGGACCCGTGGGCCCCGGGCGGGGGTGGGTGCGAGAGCCCCAGCACGTCCCGCCTGGGCACCCCAACACCAAGTTTGCGTGGGGCTTTGAGCTGTGATGTCGGGTCTGTGGTGGTGGCGGCGCCAGGCAGGCCAGGAGCTCTCCGAGTCCCAGGGCTTGTCAGGAACCCGCTCTTTGACCCGAAGAGTATGCAGAGAGCACCGTGGGGCCCAGTGACCACAGGGCAGGAGGGTGTCCAAGAGGACAGCCCCCGTCCAGACCCTCCCTACTCTCCGCGGAGGAGCTGGGTACAGGGGCCGGGGTGGAGCTGCACCTCATCGGTATTTCACCCCTAGTCGGGGCCCCGGGAGTCTGCACCCACACCGCCTGCTCCGTCGGCTCGCTCTGGGCTGGTCCTCAGGACCCTTCCACCGGAAAGCCCCCAACTTTCTGGGAGCGCCAGTCTCACCCCCGTACTTTGGCGCCCAGAGAATCAGGACCATTCCCCGCGGGCTTCTGGGCTGGCGGGACCGCGGGACGGAGACCGAGGTGGCCTGGGGCGGCGGGGACGGGCAGGAACCGAGCAGGCGGGAAAGAGGTTACGTCTGGGCTCTGGGGTCTCATCCTCCCCTACTTATTTATTTATTTTCCGACGGTTCCTGGGAGGGGTTGGCCGCAGGGGCTGTGAGGAAGGGGTGGGCGGGCGGAGGGAGAGGGAGGGAGGGGAGGCGGGCTCGCAGCCTACGGCTCAGGAGAGCTGGCCGGGAGCGCGCGGGCGGGCGGAAGGCTCTCCTGGGCCCCGCCAGCACGGAGGGTAGGAGACCCGCCGAGGCCGGAGTCGCCATGCAGCGTAAGGCCCAGAACGCCGGGGTTTCGCGGGGAGCACGAGGGGCGCGCGGGGCCGGCTTTTGCCCGACGCGGGCTCCGAGGGGCGGCGGGGCCGAGGCGCTGTCCGGGCCGCGGTGCTGAATCCGCGCAGCGAGGGCGCGTCCAGCCTTCAGCTCCACGCGGGTGTCCTCGCCGCCGCGGTGGGCCTGGGGGCGCCCAGGGATCTCCAGGCGCCGCACCTGGGACCGCGATTTTGCCCGATGCGGGACCGCGTCCTTCGCGGGTTTCCCGCTGTTGCGGGAGGGAGGTCGATCCGAGGGAGATCTTTCTCTGGTGCTCCCACCGCCTGCTGGGGGCCCTGGAGCTGGAGGGGTCCGGGACCGCGAGGTGAGCGTGGCGAGGTGGGTGCAATATTTGTGCAGGATCCAGCTCTTGTGCGTTGCCCTTTTCTCCACAGGAGACTTCTCCTGAATTAACAGGGCGTCCTCACCCCGTGAGCACTCTGAAAAGCCCCTCATGGCCCCCGAGTTTCCCCAGCTTTTCCCCAGCCCGGTTTCCCCTGAGGCCTCAGTCCCAGGGGCACAACCCAGCGTTGGAGTAACTAGGACTCTTGGGAGGGCAAAGTGCCTACTGTGCACTCGGGCACCCGCACTTGAGCATGAGGACAGCGAATCCCTTTGCCCAGCCCACTCACAAGTATCCCCGCGGTCCCCCGAAGACAGGGAAGGCAGGGGATTTTACCTTGGTGGCCTGCAGACAAGGCCATGGTGCTGGGCGGCCACTCGTGCAAGGAGTCTCTTTCTCGCCACCGGGATGGTTAATCGTGTCAAGTAATGAGGGCAAGTGGGTGGCGGGCGCCTCACAAGCCACATGTGCCCCCAGGGGACGGTCAGGGCGCCTCTTCCAGCCCGGCTCCAAGAGGGCCCCTGAGATGGGGTTTTCACCGCGCCGGACGCGCCGCCCTCCCTGTGCACTGGGGCCGTTTCGCAGTTGACGACATCTGGCCTAATGCGACGGCCGGGGCCCCCTCTTACTCACGGGCGCGTTTCTCAGCCTGTTTCGGTTTCCCTGAATTTTAGCTGCAGGCTGGGCTGTGGGCTCCGGGGCCATGCGCTCCCTACACTTGGGGAAGAGAACGTGCTGGAAGGGGGCCTGGGGGCTGGGACGGGAGGGCGACTTCCATCCTTCCCGCGCGGGCAGCGCCCGTGACCGCAGCGGCTTCTCGCCTTGCAGAGATCCCGCTGTGCGCGGGCTGCGACCAGCACATCCTGGACCGCTTCATCCTCAAGGCCCTGGACCGCCACTGGCACAGCAAGTGCCTCAAGTGCAGCGACTGCCACACGCCGCTGGCCGAGCGCTGCTTCAGCCGCGGGGAGAGCGTGTACTGCAAGGAGGACTTCTTCAAGTGAGCCTGGCGGGGCGGGGCGGGGCGGGCGTCGCCATCTGTCCCCGGAAAGGAGGCCGGGATGGTCACCCTGAGGGACCCCGGTTCCCCACAATAACCAAGCCAGGAGCCCGGGAAGCCTCCATCTCCAGACCCCCTCCTGTCACCCAGGCAGGGCGCCCTGGGGCCTCTCCATGGGTGGCTGGGCCTCGCTAACACATCAACAATTTTTTTTTGTTTTTAGGTCATTAATTTTGTAAACTGTGGAAGCAGTCGATAAAAAAATAACCCCAAGTGTGTAGGACTCTGTTGGGGTTACTCCCTGTTAGTTTCGGTCTTGTTTTTGTCCTTAATGCCGGTGGGGGCGCCTGCGGGCATAGGTCTCGGGTCTGAGGGATTCACCTTCCCCGCGCCCCAGCGGCTTCGCTCCCGGAACCGCCCTGCGCCGGCCGAGCCTGAGGCTCTTCCACCCGCTCCGGGCGCAGGAGCGGCCGGCGCGCCTCGCTGACGTGCCCTGTGCGTCCCGCAGGCGCTTCGGGACCAAGTGCGCCGCGTGCCAGCTGGGCATCCCGCCCACGCAGGTGGTGCGCCGCGCCCAGGACTTCGTGTACCACCTGCACTGCTTCGCCTGTGTCGTGTGCAAGCGGCAGCTGGCCACGGGCGACGAGTTCTACCTCATGGAGGACAGCCGGCTGGTGTGCAAGGCGGACTACGAGACGGCCAAGCAGCGAGGTCAGCGGGAGGGGGCGACGGTCGCCGGGCCTGGCCCTGGCGCCCTCCCTTTCTTGTCTGCAAAATGGAGCCAAGGCTGGTCCCGGCGGGGCGCGGAGGGAGCCTCGCCTCCGGCTCCTGCTCGTCCCCCGGGGCTGGAGGCGTCCCCACCCCCGCCCGCCTGCCAAGGAGACAGGAGGGAACAATGAACAGATCCGCCTCGGGGAAGCGGGGTCGGAGGGCTTAGCCGCCGCCTTCTCGGGAGCGGGAGCGGGCGCGCGGGGAGCCTGGTCTGAATTATGCGAATTATCACTCCCTAGTCGGGATTATCTCCCTAAATCCCTGACCGTGAATATCCTGCCCTACCCGAACCCTGAGAACAAAGCGCGGGGCGCTTGCGGGTGGGGAGCTGAGGCCGCAGGCCGCCGGGGCCCAGAGGCCCCACCTCGTTTCCTCCATTGCTCCCGGCGCCCGCGTCCTGCGAAGCCTCCGGCCCCAAGGCCACGGCGGGCGGTCGCTGCCGAGTCGGCATCGGCATCGGGGGCCGTGAAGTCCCCGCGCGCGCAAGGGGGCGGGATCGGAGGGGGCGGGATCGCCGGGCGGCGGCGGGAGGAGCGGGCCCAGCCTCACGGCTCCTGTGCGGTGCAGAGGCCGAGGCCACGGCCAAGCGGCCGCGCACGACCATCACGGCCAAGCAGCTGGAGACGCTCAAGAGCGCCTACAACACGTCGCCCAAGCCCGCGCGCCACGTGCGCGAGCAGCTCTCGTCTGAGACCGGCCTGGACATGCGCGTGGTGCAGGTCAGCGCCCCGCGCCGCCCGCGCCCGTGGCCTCTCCGCCCGCCCCGGCCGCCCTGCACGCGGGCTCTCACGCGCTGCCCCTCCCCAGGTGTGGTTCCAGAACCGCCGGGCCAAGGAGAAGAGGCTGAAGAAGGACGCGGGCCGACAGCGCTGGGGCCAGTATTTCCGCAGCATGAAGCGCGCCCGCGGGGGCTCCAAGTCCGACAAGGACAGCGTCCAGGAGGAGGGGCAGGACAGCGACGCCGAGGTCTCCTTCACGGGTACGCGCAGGCCAGGGGCGGCTTCTCCCACATCACGGAGAGAGCGCGGCTCTGGGCGCAAAGGACGTGGGGCTGGTTGGTCGCAGGGAGCCTGGAAATCTGAATTTCCTGGTAAAGTGGCCTCTTTAGCCCTGCGTAAAAAAACCCGTTTGTGGACCCTGGTCCCCCAGCCCCGAGCCCTGTGACTTGGCCACTCAGGACTACTGCTCTTCCCTGCTTGGGGACAGAAGCCCTGTGGCCTGGCCTGTCCAGGGGGCTTTCTCACGGGGGCAGGGTCCAGACCTGCTCTCTGGCTCCTGGCCCTCGTCGTGATGTTTAGGAAGTTGGGCCACTCGGTGCTGGGAGGGTCCCTCTGTGGGATGCAATTATCTCCTCCCCGCCAAGGGACCCCTACCTCTTCACGCCCATCCTCAGAGAGCGCAGTGACTCTCTCTGGCTGTGTCGTGACCCTGGGCAACCGTTCCAGCCTCTCTGGGCCTCAAGTAACTTGTCTGCAAACTGGGGACGGGTGGTAGGTATCTGTGCTGCCCTGTCCACAGCAGCCTTGGCGATCGTCCTGGAACCCTGTGCCCTGGCTGGGCCGTTCCTGACCCCGTACCACCAGGGGACCCCTCATTCCTTAGATTCTGGGTGGGACTGAGCTGCACTAATGCAGGGGTGAGGAGCCGGGGCAGAGGGCAGTGGTGATTTCTGAGAGCAGAAGAGGCTGGGGCTGGCCTGTCATGTGGCATGGGCAGGTCCCCCCTGCAGGAAGGGTGCTGAGGGGTCAGAGGTGGCGGAGGGTGGGCACTGAGCAGCGCCCTCTGCTTCCACTGCAGAAGACCCGCCCATGGCCGAGCTGGGCCCTGCTAACGGCCTTTATGGCAGCCTGGGGGAGCCCACTGCGCCCTTGGGCCGGCCCACGGGAGCCCCAGGCAGCTTCCCACTGGAGCATGGAGGCCTGGCCCGCCCGGAGCAGTACCGCGAGCTGCGCCCCAGCAGCCCCTACGGTGTCCCCCCATCGCCGGCCGCCCTGCAGAGCCTCCCAGGCCCCCAGCCCCTCCTCTCCAGCTTGGTGTACCCAGAGGCTGGCTTGGGCCTCATCCCCTCGGGGGCCCCAGGTGGGCCCCCGCCCATGAGGGTGCTGGCAGGCAACGGACCCAGCTCCGACCTGTCTACGGGGAGCAGCGGGGGCTACCCCGACTTTCCTGCGAGCCCCGCCTCCTGGCTGGACGAGGTGGACCACGCTCAGTTCTGACGGAGGCCGCAACCCCACTGAGCTCCTGACTCAACGGCCCGGCCAGCAGTGCAGCCTGTGCTCTGTGCTAGGAGCCAGGCTCTCCTCCCTTCCCCAAGCCCTGGACTTCCGTGAGAAGCAGGTGCCACCAGCGGGGGACAGGAAGAGGACGTCGAGGGAGGGCTTGTTTCTGTGGAGTGCCCAACCCTGCGGCCCCCAGCCTTGGGGCCGGGACGGTCCATGTCTGCTCTTCCTCCTGCACAGGGCTGGCCCACCTGGTGGCCGCTGGCAGGCCTTGTTTTGTAAGCCAATTTCTCCCTTTACTGTCCAGTTAAACTGAGGGCTTGCTGCTCATCCTAGACATGAAATGTCACCCCGCCTAGGCCAGGCCTTCGCTTCCGGGCTTCTCCCCAGCCCGGCCCGGCAGGGTCCTCAGGCTGGAAGCTGCTTTAACTTCCACAGTTAAACCATGAGGCTCATCGCTCCCTCAGCTCGCAGGCCCCATCTGTCGCGTTGTGCAGTGCCCCGGCCCCACTTTAGGTCAGAGACGGGCCTCGTTTGTCCAGGCAGAAGGCAGTGCGGAGCGGGGAGGGCGGGGGGAGGGGGGTCACGTCTGCGTCCTTTCTGGTCCCTCTGGGGGGCCGCCAACCCCCACCTTCCTCAGGAGCCTCCTCCTGGCCCCTGGGGTGGCTGGCTCTAGATCTTTCTCTATCTTGACTCCACTAGCCTGCAGAGTCCACAGAACTCCCCGGGGGCCCCTTCCGTCCAGAGCACCCTTTCCTGCCCACAGGGAGCTCCCTCCCAGCACAGACAAAGTGTTCCTCCCCTCCCCCAGTCACCGCAGCCCCCGGCCTCGGCCAGGCTCCGCCCAGCCCACCCATTTCCGTTGCCAAACAGCCCCCGGCCCTCCCTCCCCAGCCACCTCTTATTGGTCGAAGGTTGGATTAGGACTGGAGGCGGCTGGGGCAGGGGCTCCCGCCTCCTCCGTCAGACAAAGGCTGTGGCCGCGTGTGAGTCCCAGTAATTCCTGCAAACCTGTGTCCCAAACTGCTTGTTGGTTCTATGAGCGTCCGGTGTCTTTTATTTATTATCCTCTGACCATGGGCCCTTTCCCAGACTTCAATAAATTTCTCAGTTGCAGTGGCTGGAAGGTCCGTGTCTTTAGTGAGGCTCGGGGTTCAGGCAGAATTGGGCACCGGCAGAGCAGGGACTTGGGGTGGGGACGGTTCTTTGAAAGCTGTGTTGGAGCAGCTGCTGGCTCCTCGCCAGGGATGGCACCTGGTGTGAATTGGGGCCCTTTTGTCCCTGGATCTTGGCCAAACTTCAGAGCCTGGAACATGGAGGAGCATACTGTCCCTCCGTGGGGGGAGGGGCTGGGCCCTCCGCAATGTCTCTGGGAGAGGCAGGGGCTGGGGTGGCCAGGGAAATGACAGCACAGCTCACAGCTTGGAGCTGGCACCAGCCCGGGTGCGGGTGGGCTGCTGGAGTTGGCTGGCCACGGTCATGGGGGTCTCAAACTTGGATTCCAATCCCAGCCATCTGCTAACTTGCTGTGTGACCCTGAGTAAGCGACCTGAGCCCCCTCTGAGCCCCCTTTCCTCCTGTTGGAGACAATGGTGACAGCCCCCTGGAAGGGGGAACATATGAGTCCATGTATGTGGGGCTCCAGAGGGCCCCCACTGGGCAGTTGAGGCACTGGAGTGGGTAGGAAAATAGGCCCTTAGTCCGGGGGAGGGGGAGCTGGGCGCCAGATCAGCGCAGGGGATGGGGGATAAGCTAGGGTCCCCCATACCCCGAAAGAGGAGCAGGAGTTCCACAGATGGGGTGCCTGGGCAGAAGGGGAGGAGGTGTTGGAGCGCGAGAAGGGGCCCCCTGGCCCCTCCATCCACTGGTGGGGAGGACCAGGGAGGAGCCCAGGTGCGGATGGAGCATTCGGGACCCGAAGTGCGCAGTGTCTGGGGCTGACCTGGGCCTGGGGATCAAAGGTCACGGACCTCGGGGAGAGGCAGGTGGGGCGGGGGCCTGAGGCAGCCTTTTGGGGACAGTGGCCCAGGCCCGGGCGAGCCTCGGGATGTGAGGCTGGTGGCCAAGGGCAGACGCTGCCTCCTCCAGCAGCCCCGAGGGGGGCTTATAAATCCTCGGCCCCGCCCCCAGGCCGCCGGGGACCTGCTCGGCGCTGGCAGGTTAATAAAGTGCTAAGTGTCCCCGCGGGGCCCTCCGCCTGTTTGCGGTTCCCGCCAAGCTCGCTGCAGCTGCTGCGCGTCGATGACCCCGGCTCGGGGGGTTCCGCGGCCCCGCGCGCCCCCGGCTCGGCCCCGCGGCCCAGCAGACGCGCAGCGCGCGCCGGGAGCCTGCGGGACGAGGCTTCGCGGGCCACACCCACGGTCCCCCGACAGCTCACTGTGTGACCTCCGGGCCTCAGTGTCCCTGTCTGAGTGAAATGGGTGGCTCTCGCATTGTCACGTCCCCCCGCGCCGCCGCGCTCCCCGCTCCCCGGGACACACAGGCTCTACCCCTGGGGTCTGGCCCAGCCCGGCGGACGAGGACCGGAGTCGGGGCGGCGCGCAGGGAGGGCGCGGGGTCTCACCGCGCGGGGCGGGCGGGGCAGACCTCTGGCGGAGAGGACCTTGGACCGCGAGGCCGTCTGCAGGCCCCGCTCGCCGGGGGCGATGAGAAGGCCGACGCCACATCGTTCTGGGTCCCCTTCTGCAGGGTTTACCTGGAGCCCACCCCCCGCTTCCCCACGATGAACCCCGATAGCCCGACAGAGCGTCTAGGCGCGTGTGGGTGTCAGCTGAGAACGCGGGGTTCCCGGCGCCCGGGAGCGGTGGGGCCGGGGGCGACGGCGGGGGGAACACACCCGGGACCGGACACGGGCGCCGTCTGGGCCGCCGGGATCCGCCGCGCGGCTGGCGAGGGAACCGGGGCGTCGGCGGGCGCGCGTGCTGCGGCCTTTTGTTCCCGCGGGTTTGGGCGCGAGGCCGGCAGGACGGAGGGCAGAAGGGGCGCCCAGGCTCCGGGGCGCGGGCGCCCTGGCGGGTACGCGGGCCCCCCGGGCTTCTTGCCCTCTCTTTATGTTTGAGTGGGGTTAGGGCTTGTTAACTCTTCAACCCGGCGATTGTATTACATTATCAAACGTAAGTACCTGAATAATACAAATAATTTCGACAAGTACATAAAAAGGACTTCTTTCTTCTTGAATATAAAATTCACACACGGTGAAGACTCAAAGGACCCTCCCAAATCGGGGACACCCCCTCTCTCCCGAGACCGTGGACACGCCCCGGCATCTCCTTCCTCACAAGCTGACCGCAGAACCGCTGGTTTATCTTGGGGAGTGGCCCCCAGGCCGGACAGGAGGGGGTCGGGGTCTAAACCCCGGGTCTTGACTGATCAAGCGGCAACACGATAAATCAGTAGGTTTTCAAAGGAATCAGCCCGAGGCTGAATCCCAGGGGCTGTAACGATCAATTCTTTTAAGCCCATAATTGTTCAAATTACTCTGAGCAACATAAAACATTAATTTTAAGAAATTTAATAGAAAAAAAGCTCTTTAAATCCGCAACGAGATAAATGGCACCCAGCATTGCGACCTTTTCGGTACCTCGGTGACATTGAATAATCTGAAAGTTATTTACATTTTCATTCTTCGTGGGGAACGTTGACAAGCTTTTGGCGGCGGCGAGGTGTGTGGTGCACGAGCGCCCCCTCCCCCCTAATTAATGGGGACGCTGCGACTTCATAAGCAGAATTTTCATCCGCCTGCTGGGCGACCTGCAGTGACGGCTCCCATCCCTCCTGGAGCTGATGCAATGAGGTTCATTTTTTACCATAAAAATATTCCCTCCTGGCTCTAAAACATCGGTATGAGACTGCCAGCGGCTGTCAGGGGGCGTCACACAGACGGGGTGCAAGGCCAAACCTGGGAGAAAGCCATGGACTGCGCAGACCCGCGTCGGCAATGCGGGTGTGTGATGGGCGCGTGGGTGTGCTGCAGCGGCTGTGGCGGTCAACCCTGAGGGACGGCCACCGGCCCCCAGACGTGCACAGCGCTCAAACCCTCCTTTCCTGCAGGGCGAGACGGCTCAGCCCGGCTGCTAGATGCCAGTAGGACAGTCCAGCCACCGACGCATGCGGAGCTGGGGCTAGGCTGGCTCCTGGGCCGGTGACAGGCAGCTCGGGGATGCCCTGGGCGCCCTGCCGAGTTCTGCCGGTCTGTCATTAAGGACCTGGCGTAGCCTGGCGCCAGAACAGGGCCAGGGGGAAGCTGACCAGGCTGGTCGCTCCCTGCCGCTGTTTGGCCTTGGGCAAGTCGCTCGGCCTCTCTGAGCCTGCACAGAGCAGCGAGCACCACCTCCTTTCCAGGGTTCTGTAGCTTCCCAAGGGAAAACTGGGGACAGGCGCAGATGATGTGCTTGGCAAACCTGGGGCAGGGCCAAAACCATCCTCCTCAGGTTCCGAGGGCAAATCCCAGTGACCCAGAGCGAGGAGAACCCTCCAGGCCTGCGTGTGGGCCAGACCCAGAACTCGGGGCCCTGCGCTGGCACACGTGCGGGCATGCTCACGCTCACCTGCCCTCCACACGTTACACACGCGCACACTCCCTGCCCGTGCCTCCGCGGTCCAGGGCACATGAATACCTGGTGGCCGCTGAGGGTCCTCATTGGGGGACCATTTTTTTGTTGTAACAGAGGCCGAAATGTCCCTCGGCCTCTTGGCCCGGGTCGGGTTAACTTGGACTTGCCCCGAGGCAGGGGGCTGGACAGGCCGAGCCCAGGATGCCCTTCCTGACTCACAGGGAACTGCCCTGTGCCAGGTCCCGGGGGCACCATGTCCTCGTGCCTCTGCAGGGAACGCTTCCAAGTGCAGGAACCCCGACGGGGTCAGAGGTGGCAGGTCCGATAGGAAATCGCAGGAGCAGCAGCATCAGTGTGGGCCCGGGGGCCCTGGGGGAGGACCCCCCACCACGTTGTGGAGTCGGGGTCCCACCCACACTGAGTGCTGCCCTCTCCCTGGAGAGGCGGGTCCCCGGGAGCCGCTCTGCCTCACCCCTCCTGGGACACCCCAGCTCAGCTCGCCTCCCCCTCCGGTCCGGCACACAGGTCTGCAGAGCCGCTGGCCCTGACCAGAGGGATGGCACACCTGTGCTCCGTGTCCCTGGTCCCGGCCTGCCGGGGCGGGCAGCTGGCAGCAGAGGGAGCCTCTCCGGCTGAGTACAGCTGGCCTGGTGGTGTCATCTGCAAGCAAGTGACAGGAATGGGTGTTGACCACTCATGGCCCCCTCCCAGGAAAGGCCCTGAGTCTGGACAGGAAGGTGGGGGACCCCAGCCCTGGGCAGAGTCGCCTGGCACAGCAGGGACCTGCACTCCTTGTCACCAGGACCCACTGGTCTGACGCCTGGTGGTCACTTACAAAGTGAGTTTGTCCTGTCCCCTGGTTGAAAGCTTTACAGGAGGCCCCGGGCCATGGCCCCCAGCCGGACCCACCCTGACCATCAGCCTTGTCTGAACTCCAGAAAGGTCGGAGATCGGGGCCTGTGATGCTCCAGACTGAGGCCATGACACACACCCTTGTCATCTGCCACTCCCATGTTCTTTCTTTGCTTGAGGAACAATGCTGGCTGCAGACAGGACAGCCGGGATTGGGGGCGGCCCCCGCGGGGTCTGCACTCGCCGCGGCCTCCCTCCCGGGCAGAGGAGGCGGGCCGGCCAGCCGCCACCAGCTCCGAGCTTCAGGACCGGAGCCCGGGCAACGGCAGGCGGGGGGAAGAGAAGGGTGGCGGAAAGGGAGCTGGACCCCTGAGCGCCCAGCGGCCTCGTGAGGCACCTCACATGGCATTTATTTTTCCCCAAAACCAGAAGCCGGTGTGGCCAGGCTCCTTGGGACGGTCCCCAGCTCGCAGGGGGTGCCTCAAGGCCTTCCGGAAGGTTCCTTTTTGGCTGTGTCAGTCCTCAGTTGGAGGTGTCTCCATAGTTTATACCCAAGACCTCTAGCGGGCGGGCGGGCCTTGCCTTGTGGGTGGCGGATGGGGGGTGGGGGCACCTCCTCTCTCCCTGACAAATGCTTCCTTCAGGGCTCCAGCTAATCTTTAGAATGACAAGGTTTAAAATTTAATTAGCAAGTTCCTCTTATGCAAACTCTCCTCATTAAACTAAGTGTCCTATTAGTTAAAATGAAGCCATGGGGCGGGGTCTGAGAGGGGCTGAGGTGGCGATGGCTCAGGAGGCAGGGAGTTTTATGGCGGCCTTGGCAGCTGCGAGTTGGCTCATAACTTAGGTGGGCGGTGCTCTCCCCCAGTCCTTCAGGTGACATGGGGCCTCAGACCCGAGGGAGGGGCTGGGCTGGCGGGCCCAAGGCTGTCAGGGGCTGAAATATGCCGCCTGGGACACCAGCGCCCAGAGAGACCACGTCACTGTTGGGAGAGTGGCTGCCGGGTGCAGCCTCCACCCCGCCAGGGCCCCTGCGTCCTGTGGTCCTGGGGGGCCCTGCCCCGTTCCATCTCCCAGGGTCTGCGGCTGCCTGGTCAGTGCCACGAGAAGGGGGCGGCCACCGTGCGTGGCTTGTCCTTCTGTCACAAAAGTAATACATGCTCCTGTGGAAATCCGGGACACACGGACCCCCCAGACTTGCGCTCAGCTCCCCCGCGGATCGCCATCGGGGCGTCCCTGCTCCCCGCGAGCCGCTGTGCGCGTACCTCTCGCCAGGCTGCGCTCCACGCAGCCGCGCCGTGACCTGCCCCCTCTTCGCTTTACTGTCACACCGTGACCACGTCCTGGACCACCGAGTGTCCCCCGCGAGACGCGTCCCGCTGCTGGCCTTCGCTCAGGCCTGGCTGGCCGTTTCTGCCGGGCTCCTGAGCGTGTCAGCTCCGGGTCCCACCTGCCGGGGACGGGGCAGCTCACCGGGCTGTCGGGCCACCTGGTCACGGCCTGCCCGCCCCCACACCCTGGGGTCAGTCCAGAGGCGCCAGCCCAGGACCCCTCGGGGAGCCTCAGCATCCTCCGTCTCCAGGGGCATCTCCTCCACCAAAGGGATCAACCCTGTGCAACCTTCCTCTTTCCTTCTGGAATGTTCCATGCTAAGGCCGCTCCCACTCCCTGTCCATCATCCCCACTGTCTGTGGGGCTCTGAACACAGTTTAGGGGAACCCATGGCCACCTCTGCGTCTCCCTCTCCACCTGGCTCTCTCCTCCTCACCCCAGGGTTCCTGGGGGGTAGCATGGAGTTCCCCAGACTTCGGCACAGGGCCACTGCCCGCAGAGCCTGCCCGTGCTCTGCACACGTCCCTCCAATGGCATGTTTCCGTGTTGGGCTGGGGTTCTGAACCCCGACCACGTGTGAGGACCGCCTGAGAGCTAGAAAGAAGCAGTAGGGTGGCCGGGGCCCCACCGAGACTGGTGAGTCCGAGGCTGGGGCGTGGGGGTCCCAAAGGCCACCGGGTGGACTCAGAGCCATCTGCAGATCCGGGTGAAGCGGCCGGGCTGGGTGAGGACCCGCCTTTCCTCTGCTGCCTGATCCACCTGCAGGTTCCGGGGACCCTGGCTCGGGCTCCCCGCCTCCGAGGAGGCCCTGGGCCAGCCTCTGACCAGGGACACAGCCGTGAGGCCGGCCTGCACCCAGCCTGGGCCGCGTCCGCACCCCCGCGTCTGGCCGCACGGCTGGCCCATCTGGCCCTTTGTGCGTGGGCCAAGGGGGCGTGTAGGCAGGACTTCCACAGGGCCCAGGGGGGCCGGGCCAGCACCCCCCAGAGGCCTGGCCCTGCCCGCCTCCTGCCACTCTGTCCTTTACCAAACCCTCTGCGGAATTTGTCAACGGAACTGTCTCCTCCTGACTCCCCCGTCACCAGGCTCGGTTAATGGGCCAAGTCGAGGGGCAGCTGGGGCGTGGGGGGGCTGAGGAGGCCGGGGGGTGTCCTGCTGCCTCGTGCTTCCTGCGCCCAGCCAGATTTCATGTCCCCAGCATCCTGCCAGTCGCGTCAAATTCCAACTGTCCAAGCCCCCCCAGTGTGCCTGTGCCCGGCGTCACTGTCACTTCCGAAGGCCACCCACCCGGCAGTCACGGGGCCTGAGTTAAAGAGCCGGGGACAGTGGTGACCGAGGGCAGGGGCTGAGCAAGGGGCCCCCTGCCCACGATATTTTGGCAAAGCGGCCCCCAAACCGCGCCCATTTCTTTGGGAACCACTTTATTTATCTTTTTATAATTTTGGGGGAACGTGTTAGCTCCGGGGAACGTGTTAGCTCCGGAAAACGTGGCGCTCAGAAGGGGCGTCGGGCCTCGGGGACTCCGAGCACCCGCCGCGTCCGGGTTTTGTCTTGGCGAAAGTAACGCAGCCCGTGAGGCGTCGGCGGCTTGTGATTCCGACCGAAACGTTTCATGAAAACCGACTTGGACTTCTGCACTCGCGACAGGAAGGGCCTCTCTGTCGGCGCGCTCCCCGTGCCCTTCAGACAAACAATGGCAATGCTCACGGGAGTTTTCCGTCGCTGGGTCCCACCGCTGAGGCGATTAACGAGCACACGAAACGCGAAGCTTCTAAGTGGAGTTTCGGCGAAATCTAACTGAGCGGTGAAAGGGCCCTACAATTCGTAGGATTTGCCAAGCTCCACGGTAGAATCGTATTCGTAAAAACTTAGCGGACAACTAGAGTTTTGAGTTGATCAAATTATGTGAAAAACAGAAGTAATTATGCTGAATAATCTTTTCTCTGCAAAGAAAAAATATTCAAGAGCACAAAATATCAGCATCCGCCACGTTAAGTTTTCACTGCGCAACTTCACACTCGAGCTGTGCGTCCTCCAAGTGTTCTCTGGGTCTGAGGCGACAGAACCCCTCCTTGCCCCCGCGCCCTCCTGTAGCCACCGGCACCTGTGAATGGGACGTATTTGGATACAGGTGCGGACGTGACTAGTTAAGGGGGGTCAGACTGGCTGGGGTGCCCCTAGCCCCGTGACCTGCGTCCTTCTGCTAAGAGGAGCCTTTGGACACAGAGACACGGGGAGACACACGAGAAGATGCCATGTGATGGTGGAGGCAGAGCTGGGGCAATGTTTCTACAGTCAAGGACACCATGGGTTTCGGGGGCCACCACCAGCAGGGAGAGGCCTGGGACCAGTCTCCCCCCAAGGGTGCAGCAGGGGCCAGCCTGGCCGACACTCTGATTCCAGACCGTGGCCTCCAGCCCGGGAGAGAGCGTGTGTGGTCCTTTATTGGGGCGGCCGGCACTAACACCCCTGCGGGGGGTCCTTGGCCTCTGCCCCAGGCTGGCCGGCAGAGCTGACCAGCCCCAGCAGGCCCACTCGGGACTGTGGTTCAAGTACTTGCCCAGCCCAGGGCACCTGCAGGGTCCCACACACGGGGCCTGGCGCGTCCTTCCCCTGCCCTGGCTGCAATGCCCGCCACAGTCCACACCAGCCGGGCCTACCCTCCCCGCCTGGGCCGTCCTGTGTGGGCATCCGCAGCTTCGACCCACTGCCCAGACTGTCCCCGACTCCGCCACCTGCTTCTGTAGGCTGAGGGGGTTGGGAGCATGCTATCGGCAGCCCCCCTCTCCCCAAAGGCCCCGGTGACCCTGCCCTGGCCCTCCCAAAGCCGCCGATATTAGAGAGGATTTGTGTCCCCGATAAATAATGCAAAGTTAAATTACATCCTCACCGGCTTAAATTTTCATATTCCTATGTGTCATCTCCATAAAGAAATTCTATTCGGGCCTCACACGGTGGCCCCTGCCAGCTGCCAGGAGGCTCCTAATGAAATTACCGTCCAGGAGGGCAGCAGGCGGGTGTGGGGCGGCCCGCCTGCTGGGGGAAAAGGTAAAAGGCCGGAGTTCAAATTATTTATCTCCCTAATAACTTAACAGACCGCATGCATTGCGGGCGGGTGATATATGAGGGGGCGGGGAAGGGGGGTACGGGTCTTTACGATGGTGACCCCACCACAAGGGCACAGCAAGGACTCGCCTTAGAAATGGCCACAGAGCCGGGGACCGCCCCCATCCAGGGAGAGGTGGGGTCGGCATGACCCTCCTGCGCTCAGCGAGCTGACCCCACATGCCCTTCACAGTACACAGGATGGGGACGGGCACTTCCCCAGGGGCCTTGTCCCTCTGCCCTGGCCAGGGGCAGGGGCTGGCTTTTGCAGACTTTCCTCCCAGCCTGGGACACAGCAGGCACTTAGAAATATGGGTGTACCGTGTGCCTCACAGCCTAGGACCTCTCAGGGGTGCGGGGGCAGGGGTGGAGGCGTCTGGGCGTGAGAGGAGGGTCCAGGAAGAATGAAGTGGATGGAACTCCAGACAGCATGGGGGGGGCGCTGATGGCTTCAGGGCCAGGAAGCCGGGCTGCAGATGGGCTTTGAAGTGCAAGCAGGATTGGGGGTGGGACAGGGGTGGGAGGCACTCCACTGGGGAGCAGAGGCGCATGCCCAGAGCACAGGCAGGAAGCCGGGGCACAGCCCACAGGACGGTCTCTGAGGCCCCAAGACTGAGACAAGGGGCTGCAGCCAGAAGCCTAGTCCTTTGTCACTATTAAAAAGAAGGGTGCCAGCACTGAGCGGCACCCCCCGGCGTGTCAGGCACCCACGGGGCCCCTGTGGCTCTGCCGTGGCATCTCTGGCCTGGGGCCAGGGTCTCGGGTTATTCTCTAGGCTCCCCAGGCCCCGGCGGCCGCGTCGTGGGTTCCTCACTGGCCGAGGGGTCAGGGCGGTGCAGGCAGCCCTTCACTGGCCGCATGCAGCAGCTTCCCCGCCCTGCGTCTTAGCCCTGCACCCCACTTCCTGTCTCACCAGGTCTGGCACCTCGGCTGCCGCCCCTGCCCTCAGGGCCCCCGGCAGAGCCCGAGACCCCCGTGGGTCGGGCAGCGTGGCCCCCGCTCTGCTGCTTCCCTCACCTCGTATTTATGGCCACTTAATCTGCGCGAGCAGCCAGCCCCCAATATATCTCCAAATATTGATCAGCTTTAGGCTGATAGAAGTTCAAGCTCACGGGGTCCCGCTCTTTGACCCCCAAATAGGATATGAATCTCAATCGAATGGACTGACATTCGCACGTGGCTCCTAGCCCGGGCCGGAGGCTGCAGGAAAATCAATGAGCGCAGTAATGACTCAGGATTTATAGAACACCTGCCATTTTAATATTAGAATAAATGTTCTATTGCAGAGGGGGATTTAGTCTCTGAGAAAATAGAGAGCCTTTCTGTCGTGAAAAATGATGCG
Source organism: Pteropus medius (assembly GCF_902729225.1). Taxonomy (NCBI): domain Eukaryota; kingdom Metazoa; phylum Chordata; class Mammalia; order Chiroptera; family Pteropodidae; genus Pteropus; species Pteropus medius. The sequence continues at coordinate 526,105 of NW_024355526.1, read as the reverse complement.
TGGAATTTTATGAAGTCAAATTTATAGACCTCGTTCAGGCTTATAATTTAGAACTCCTTATGAGAAAGGCATTAAGTAGGGTGCTTGGCGTGGGGGGGCGGGGGCCGGACAAGCGGGTGGTCCCGGGAGCAGGGGGAGAAGCCTCTGTTAAGAACACGGGGAGGAGAGGTGGGCCCAGGGTGCCCGGGTGCCCACACAGCCGGATGAGCCCAGGCCAGGGGCCAACGGGAGAGCCGGGGTCGGGGGTGCCAAGTTACCTCCACCCCAGGCTCCCAGGAAGCAGGGGTCCCAGAGCGTCAGGGCGGGGAGCTCCTGCGGGAGTCCAGGCGCACCTCAGGCGAGGCTGGGCACCTGCACGCGTGTGCACACACTGTTGCACGTGCCGGCACACAGGCACACGGCCAGGTCCCAGGCAGAGGCAGGCCCTGTGTGCGTGGGGGCAGGGGGCCCACGAGGCCAGGTACCAGGCCTTCTGAGGTCTCAGGGACCCCAGGCCCGTCCTGTCCAGCAAGTCACCTGCACCGTCTCTGTGTCTGGTGGAGATGGCTGGGGCCACCTGCGGGCTGTCAGCTTCCCCTGAGGCTGAGTGAATCTCTCTCCCTCTCTGGGCCTCAGTTTCCCCATCTGCGGCTGGAGAGGTCCCGAGCATGACAGTCTGAGACTCCTCAACTGCGGGCCCCGGTTCTCTGGTTCTGGAGCTCTCCCAAGGGGTCAGGTCCCGGTTTGACCCCACACGGTCCCTGCTGGGAAGCAAGCCGGTCACCATGGCTGGCCCTGGGAACCAGCTGCAGGGTGCAGGCCCCCCGGGAGGCCCGGCCTCGGGCACTGGCACTTCCTCGAGTGGGGATTAGGGCCGGAAGGTGGGATTAGCTTTTCTCCATGGGGTATCATCTTCCCCAGACAAGAGGCCCCTGGGGGACTGCCAGGTCTGGGCTCCTCACTGAGCTAGAGATTATTTTCAGGGGCGATTCGGGGGCAACCTGAGGGAGGGGCAGAGCATGGATGAGGCTCGGGGAACCCCTGGCCCCGTCCCCAGCCCCCATCCAGGACTGCCACCCTCTCTGCCTGGCTCACGGGCTGTTACTGCCTAGCTCAAGGACACCCGGCCTGGCCTGGGCGGTCCCCTCTGAACGAGGAGACCAGCGGTCACACGTCGCTTCCTTCCCTGGGTGGCTGCACGCTGCCCACGGCAGGCCAGTTTGGGGGAGCGGGGGGCACATGCTGCCCTTTGAGTCTTACCGAAGCGGGGAGCGAGCGTGGCGATGCTGCCTTCTCTGCGGTCAGTCCCGCTCCCGCAGGCGGTAAATCTGCAAGCCTATGATTTGTGACTCCACACTCCCCATAAATCAGATCTTTCCTGATGAAAAGGTTGGTGCTCCCGGCTCTGCTTCAGGTCACTGTGCTTGTCCACAGTGAGTGGCTGAGGAGAAGGCGCCCGCCGGGCCCCCGGCTGCCTGCCCCACCAGCGGGCGTGGGAGGCCCAGGCGAGGTGGCCGGGGTCGGAGGGGACACCGGGCTTCGTGGCAGAGCCGGGTCCTCTGCAGTGACTTGCTCCCAGACAAATGGCCGAGCCCCGCACCAGCAACCCCAAGGTACTCCACCACCAACGGACGTCTTGGCTCTTAGTCTGACGTTTCTAGAAATCTCTCTAGTAACAAAGGACGAAGTTGAGCTCGCCCTTCCCGGGTTCGCGGTGGATGGCGGCCGTGCAGGTGGAGGCCCTCGGAGCCCAGCCTGGGCGCTGCGTGTGGGGTCGCGTTTGCACCGTGCTGGAATGTGACGTTCCGGGGGGCCTCTGTCTCTAGTGGGACTGCAGGGGGACCGGGGCGAGCAGGGCTGTGGGGACCCAGCCCCCCCCCAAGGCCGTCCTGGCTGCTCCCCGAGCCTCAGTCCCTGACCTGGCCGGGCTGGCACAGCACCGAGCACGCAGTGGGCGCTCGGCACAGTCAACCCGCCGCTCAGCCGGGGCTTAAACTGCCCTAAGCTTTCGGAACAGAAAAGGCTGGACTGTGGAAGCCGCGGCGGCTTCTAGAACCAGCTTCTAGAACCAGCGAGGAAGGCGGGTCAGGAGGGAGGCGGCTCCGAGGACCCCCTGGCCCCGGGCAGAAGGGGGCCCGTGCCGTCTTGGACTGAGGGGGCGGAGACAGACGGGCCCCTGGCCCAGGCGGGCCTGCGCGGGCGCCATGCAGCCGCGGTGCCACCGAGCAGGGCAGCGTCCCCACAAGTGGTTCACGAAATCGTCTAGGACGTCAAACCCAGCCCTTGCGCCTAAACTGCGAATTCGTCAGAAACCAAAAGGCGTGAAGCCTGCATTTTGGAAGGATAAGATTTACGGCCTCCGTGACAAGTGGATCCCAGGGAAAGTGCTGGAGAATCTGCCGGAATGCGAACCCGGGAGCCCGCGTCAGCACAGTGGCCCAGCTCGGGTGTCGGTGGCGCGGTCGGGCTGGGCCGGGCCACATTCCTGCCTGGCAGGGGCTTAGACGCTGGCACCAGAGACAAAGCGCTAACCCTGGCTCCTGAGCCTCGGCCATTACGCTGATGAGGCCGGTCCTGGGGAAGCGCGCAGGCCTTTTCGGCTGATTGCGTCTGGAGATCTGGTCCCCAAAGCCCGCTCGGAAGTCCCGTGTATTTATTTTACTTAGTTTCTGACTGGGGGGCAGGGCGACCGGGGCTGGCGAGGGCCCGGGTCGCGAGGGGGAAGACTGCAGGGACCGCAGTGCGCCCAGGTGTAAACAAAAGCCACCTTTGTCCCGTCCGTGATGAGCTGGGGAGGGAATGGAGGCCGGAAGTGGCCCGGGCGACGGCTAAGACCCACCGGATCCAGCCATGGGGACCTTCGGGTGCCTCCGGAGAGCTGCCCCAGAGGGGAGGGTCCGTCCTCAGGCCCTGGACCCCGGGCCCCAGCACACGGCCTCAAGGGGGCGCCCAGATGAGCCCATCGGCAGCTGCCCAGACCGGCCAGTGGGGCCTCTGGACCACCTGACCAGGGCTTCCAGGCTGCCCAGGGTAGGTTCCCAGAGTCGGGTGACCAGGTCCTCCTCCGGCACCTGGCTGGCGGGGGCGAGGGGCACAGGCCTGTCGTGCCCCAGCCGCCTCTGACCTGGCTCCTTTCTGAATCTCCTGCTCAGGACTTTTCCACCTGCTGTGCCCTCTGCCTGGCACCTGCCCCCTGGACACCCTTCCAGGGCTGTGGGACACCCGCTCAGTTGCCATGCTGAGCTCCCTGGACTCCTCCTCGAGGCTCGGCCCATGTGGGATCCCTGGAGCACGGCTCCAGGCACCTCTCGGCTTGTGGCCACATAAACTCTAGGTTCTGCTCCGTCTTTGCATGGCTTCTCTGTGTCTGTGCGTCTCAAGCCTCCCTCTGCCTTCTCCTACGAGGACACTTGTCATCGGATCGAGGGCCACCCTAACCCAGGATGACCTCATCCCCAGGCCCTTAACTACTTACATCTGCAGAGATCCTTGGTCTGCTCTCACCGGCCTAGAGCCCCCCTGCCTCCCCGGGCGCCTGTGCCCCTCTGTACGATGGAGGTGGCCGTCCTCTCTGAGAGGACTGCGGGGCAGACCGCTGTCACAGAGGACTCAGGGAGGTCTGCTCAGTGCTGGCTCAGAGCACCGGCCCCCGACCCAGGTGGGCCCGGGACCCGGGGGCCTCGCCAAGCTGACGGCAGCGTTTTCTCACTCTCTCAGGTGAAGCATTTTGGTCTCAAAGGGACGTCTGCACATGTCCACTGGATGCCCCGTGCCCACACGGAGGGGGGCCATTGGTCAAGGTGAATTTCCAGCTATTTCGGCGGCTCTATCAAGGCAGCGGTCAAGGCGAATGGCTGGCCTTGTGCCCTCAGTGATCAGCCCGCTGGCTGTGCCCCCTGTGGGGGTCACCAGCAGGGCTCGGGCAGCCTCTGTCCACTGAAGGCCGCGGGCCCCGCTCTGGCCGCCTGCTCTTGGGGCTCTAAGTGCTGGCTTTGGGCGGAGGACCAAGGACACGCTCGGCCCCGCCTCCTCGGCCCTGCTGCTCACCTGCCACCTTGGGAGCGGTGCTGCCACTGCTGACCCCGGCCCGGCCTGTGCTCACACACTTTCCAAGTTCAAAAGCCAAGGCCCTCGGGGCCACCCAGTCACTGCTGAGCACGGCCGGGACGGTGCCTCTTGCATAGGTACCAGAGCCCTCCCTCCAGCTCTTCCAACCGTGCCAGGGTGGGAGGCTCCCGTTCCCATCACCCCAAACCTCGCCTTACACACGGGGCTTCCCAACCCTGACCCCATTAACACCGCCAACAGGCACAGCTACCGGCCTCGTGGCCAGACTCTGCCAGGCACCGAGCGCAGCCTGTGGCCCTGGGCATCGTGGGGTCCGGTGCAGTGGGGACCACTGCCCCACTTACAGATGGGCAAACCGAGCCTGCCGGAATAAGGCCCGCCGCTCCAGCTCACAAGCAGCTTCAGGAGCTGGGGCGGGGGCAGGTCCAAGGCCATGTCCAGCTGAGGTCGAAACCTTGCTATGTCTTTGCTCATCTCCACACCCTCCAGCTGAAGTTCTCAGCAGAGGGGAACCCCCAGGTGGTTAGCGCCTCCCCCAACCTCCCCAGAGCAGCCCACTAGCTGGGGGGCGGGCTCCAGGGTGCCCCCCGGGGAGCAGCTCCAGAGGCCCCCTGAGGACCATGTGCAGAAATAGGGGAGAATCCTACAGCCAGAGCCCGCCTTCCAGTGCCCCGGGCCCCCTGAGGCACTGTGCCCGTCCACCCAGTACCTGAGGGGCATGTGCAGGCACTGGGTGGGGGCAGGTGCAGGTGCTGGGTGGGGGCAGAAGGGCCGTGTCCCAGCTGCGGGGTGGCTCTGCCAAGGACCTTCTCTGCCAGCCCCGAGGAGCCCAGAACTCTCTTGTTGGCCAGGGAGGGGAGGACCGTCCCCTGGTTCCTGTGTGGCATTGAATTGCACAGGACGGAAATTCGACTCCTAGCGGCCTGCATCTGAGCAGGGCACATTCTTCGTTAGCTCTCAGGGGGTGAATTCCAGCCTCCCGCCTCGGCCTGGCAATTCCGTGGACTTAACTTGGCTTTTGTCTGGTGGCCCCCGGAGGGGATTACCTGGGCGTCCTGTTACAGTTCCCAAGTCTGGCCCTGCTAATGAGTTCAGGGGTGGGTGGCCGAGGTGAGGGCCAGGCCTGTTTTCGTGTCGTCCTGGTGACAACCTGCTTGGGGCCGGGTGAGAGGCCTCCCTGTGTGGTGCCCGCGCAGGCGGGGCGGGTGGGCCACAGGCCTGGGACACGGAGGGGCAGCGTCCCTGTGCCTGTGGGGCTGGTGGCCCAGTGGGGAGGAGAGATGGGCCCACACGCCAGGAAGGTGTGAGAAGTGCTTTACCGAACCAAGGAAGGAATGGAGTGTCTGCACTTAGACATGACCCTGGGCCTGACCCTCCCGGGCTGGGCGGGCGCACCCGGCTGAGGGTCGACAGCCCAGGGGAGCAGCTGCCTGTGCTCAGGGGAGGGCGCGTCACCTGGAGAACCGCAGCCGCCAAGGTCCTGAGGCGGACGAGCCAGCCGAGCCCCAGGACGGGAGGGGGCCCCCACGTGGAGGGCACAGGGGGAGCTGGGGGCGGGGCGGCGGGGCAGCTCGGGGATGGAGGCGACGGGGTGGGCGCTGCGGGGGGCGGGTGGGCTCGAGCGGGCTCCGCTTCGCAGAAGAGGAAGAGGAGGCTCAGGGAGGCTCAGCGGCAGCGCCCCGTAGCGCAGCGGATGGGCTGAGCCAGGAAGAAATCCCAGCCTGGGGGCTCGGCCTGCGTTCCCCACTGCTGCGGCCGCCCGCCCTGCCAGGGCTCCCTGACCTGAGGGGGCGCGGGAGACCCCTCACAGCTGGGCTCCCAGCCTCGTGCACAGCCCCCTCCCAGGCACTGAGCTCCAGTGGGCGCAGAGGGGGCTCAGCCCTGGCACAGCATCCCTCCCCCCCCTCCCCCCGCCCCTGCGACCCAGGGTCTGGCTGGCCTCTGCCGCCCCCTGGCTGCCACCCTGGCTAGAGGCATAACCCTACCATAGGTCACCTCAAGGCTCCTCTGGGGCCCAACCCGGGATTTGGGGAACAGGTTCACCAAATTGTCAATTAAGTGAAAATCAATGCTGACTCGTTTATCATGGGCCGCTGGCCGCCTGGGCCCCGGGGAGTGATTGAGGCCAAGTGCAGCCGCGGCTGCTGCCTGAGGGCGGCCTCAGCGATCCATCATCCCAGTGGCCACGGCGCCCATGGGGTCGGGCTCCCGGGAGCGTGGGGAGATGGCATCGGGCCCTCTGCCCAGCACCCGGAGGCTCACGCCCCTCACCAGCCCCACTGCCTGGCCCCTCTCTCCCTCCCACCCCTCTGCCGTCCCCGCTCCCTGTCCCAGCCCACCTCAGCCTGCCCTGGGGACGCGGGCCCCTCCCACTCCCTTGCTCCGGATGTTCCCACCTCTGCCCCCATGGCCCTGCCATCGTTGGTGCCTGGGGACACTTTGGGGTCTCTTCCTCACAAGGCTCCACAGCCCTGAGGTCATGGCCGGGCCAGGTGGTATGTGGGAGGGGACCTGCCCTTACCCTCCTCTGTCTGACCTCCCCCCACTGGGCACCCCGACTTCTTCACCCTGTACTGTCGCCCACGCTCAGCATGGGGCTGTGACCCACGGGGGAGCTCAGTGCGCACTGAGCTCAGGCCCCGTGTCCCGGCTGCAGGGACAGAATCTGGCGAGGCCCCCATCCAGGGAGCAGCCCCCAGACAGCAGGCTGGGGTGCTCCCTCAGGAGGCCAGAGCCCCCCGACTTCCCCCCGACTCCCACACGCAGCCGGGCAGTGTGCGGGCCCCAGAAAGGCCTGGCTGTCCATAGTCCCTGCATAAGCAGCACCAGGCCTTCTCTGCCCCGCCTGTGAGCTGCCTGTCCCCCAGCCCCCGAAGGAGCCGCCGGCCCAGACCCCTGCACCCTCCCAGCAGGCCTGGGAGGCCGAGAAGCCGGGCTGGGCCCCCGTGCCCGCCGTCAGCGCCGGGGGGCTGTGCACTCACCCTGCAAGCCGGCGCTGCCTCCGGTGGCGGGGCCTCTGAGTGCCGAGTCCTCCCCACTGGGCAGGTGTCCCGGGCTTCGAGGTGGAGACCTGCGGGGTGGACCCACACCAGACGCCCTCCTCCCCTCGCCTCCGCAAGCACGAGGTCCCGGCCACACACGGGGACAGTTCCACGAGGGCTGGGGATGCTTCGAGCCACACGGGGCCAGGGCCTGACATGCTGATCTCTGTTGACCTCCGAGTTGCACTTTTGGGGTCAGTTCATACCCCGCCAGCCCTGCCCACCTCCCGTGTGCCAGGACCTGGAACCGAGGCGGACGGGACGCCACCCCTGCCCTCCCGGAACTGACGCCACAAGAATTAGCCCGAGTGGGAGGAAGCATCTCCTCAAAGGCCTGTGGGGGCAGCCGTCACTCACCCACTCATGCGTTCACCGAGAACCACCTGTCAAACTATCGGAGGACCCCGCTTCCAACCACGACGGGCGATAGGGCCTGAATCATCATTTACGCTAAGAAGAACCACCAAGAAAATATATAAAACACATGAAGCAATGGTTGTCTGCTGTTGGAAGACAGGTGGCATGGGGCGGTGGTCCCCCAGAGACAGAGGCTCACCTCAGCTCGCCGCCAGGCCCAGCACGGGGGTGGGACATGGAGAGAGCCAGCGGTGTCCCCAAGTTGGGCACACGGAGCTGAAATGGGGAGGCCAGAGCAGCAAAGCGGAAAGAGAGGGCTGCGTGAAGTGGGGGGGGCGCCCCGAGAGGCCCCGAGCCTCCCCTGGTCCCCAGCTGAGTCTCCGGGGACCACGGGCACGTGGGGAGCACGCCCGGCGCTGAGAAAGGAGCCCGCAGCTCGCTCACGAGCTCGCGCACGGCGGATAGTAGCTCCTGATTCCGCCGACCGGGGCGGGGGGCCCCTGACACGCGGACGTCAGCGGAGCACTCGGGAGCCTGTGGCCTCGGGGTGAGGGCAAAATCAGCCCTGCACTAATGGCACTCGGGCAGGCCAGCCTCCGACGGAGCCGCGTCCTGCTGCTGGCATCGCACCCAGGGCAGGGGACCCAGCCCCCGACGAGCTGAGACGCACACTGTCCAGCGTCCACGCAAAACTTCCCAGGCGTGCGAGGGAGCGGGGACGCGGCCCCCGGGGAGGGTGAAACGTGATGCGAAGACTCAGAAACGACGCCCATGAGGGACCAGCAGACAAGGCCGTTAAAACCGTGTCCAGGAGGGACATGGAAGAGATAAAGAAAGAGCCGCATCCAATCCCTAGGCACACACGCGCGCATGCAAACGCACGCACACGCACACACACAGACGCTGCCGCGACACGCGACGCACGACACCATCGGACGCGACGCGCATACACACACGCGATGCACACACGCATTACATGCACACACAGATGCACATGCAATACACGCATTACCACGACACGCCGCGACACACGCGACGCCAGCATTAATATCGCCGCAGACACGCGACGCCGCGACACGACGCGCATACACAGACGCGCCATTACACACACACGCTGCCAGGACGCATCGCCGCGACACACAAACACGCGCACGCATGCACGCACGCCACATGCACTCTGCCACACAGATGCAAACACTCTAACACACATAGACACACACACATTACACACACCAGACGCCAAGACACGCACACACGCACGCACACACACGCACGCACGGCAGATGGAAGTAACCGTGGAGCAGGCGCTATAGAAGGACCGTGGTGAGCGAGTTGCCAACGAGGCCCTGGAAACAGCCCAGAACGAGACGGGGAAAAGGCCAGGGAAAGTGGTGTCCCCGCAGGTGGCCTAACGCGCCTGTCACCGCAGTCCTTGAGGGCGAGAGAGAGAGAGGGTCATACGGGAAGAAATAATGGCAGAAACTGATGAAATCTATCAACCCACAGGGCCAAGGAGCTCGGCAAACCCCAGACACAGGAAATGTGAACAAAACACCACGGAAGCGCATTAAATTTCTTGAAAGCAGAGGTGAGGAGCAGTCGGTGGGGTGGGGCGGGGGCCACCGGGCAAGGTGCAGACACGCGAAGTGGGGCCAGCTCCACGTTGCAAAGCTCGCGGGACGGCCCGATGACCCCTCCCGGCTCGGGGGGACCGCCTGCCTGCCTGTCAGCACGGAGTCCGGCAGCGGCGACCTCACGCTCAGAAATGGAAGCGAGGCAGAGGCTCCGGGTGTGGGATTGCTGAGGGGTCGCTCGGCCAGCCCGCCCCAGGAAGACGGACGGGGAAGCCCTCGGGCAGACAGACAGCGACCCTCAGCGGAAGGACAGGTCTGCAGGAAGGAGGGCGCTGGGGGTGCCAGCCGTGGGTGCCAACGGGGGTCGCTCTCTTTCTCATTAAAAACAAACTTTTTTAAGACTCATCCCTTGTTTAAGGCCCCCCCCAAATGGTAAGCCTGTAACACGAAGCTCGTGACACATGTAAAAGTGCGAAACGACATACGCGTGCATTCAGCCCGGGCGGGGGACGCGGACGCGCAGCGTCACGAGGGTCTGCAGCCCCTCAAAGTGACCCCCGGAGGCAGGTCGCGGCAGACTCGGAATCAAGCCTTACCACCCGCACACGGACAAAGGAGCCCGGGCTCCCGAAACCCCGAAAATGCTCGAATCCAAAGCCCGGCAAAAAAGCGGGGAAGAGAACGCAGAGCCGGTGGCGGCAAGTCACAGTCCTCGCGGACGAGCTCGGCACCCGGCGGAGAGACGGCGGCCGCGTCGGGAACGACCTTCCCACGCCCCTCAGTGCGATGCACCAGGACGTCGCTTTGCGGGTGGCAGACGCCGCGTGCGCTAGGACTCCGTCCCCAGGAGGGCCCCGGAGGAGTCAACTCCCGGACGCAGAGACCAGAACACAGGGGGCCGAGGGCGGGGGGCTGGGAAGTCGGGGTTCAACGGGGACAGACTTTCAGGCTGGGGTGACGGAAACATTCGGGAAGCAGACGGCGGTGGTCGCACAGCCTCGTGAATGATATTCTCGCCCCTGAGTTGCACACTTGAAAAATGGGACAAATGGCGAATTTCATGTCGTGGCTATCTTACCACGATTTAAAACATGTTAATACAATAGGACAAAACCCATTGAATTGTACGGTTTCGGTGGCTGAATTGGATGGCATGCGAACTACGTCTCATTAAAACCGTTCATAAGAAAAAGACGATGATGCCCGAATGGCTTCAAAAATCATCGCGCGGACCCTGTGTGCCGGGCACTGCTCTCGACCCTGGTGACAGGTGGCACGAGCGCAGGCTGGGCCCTCCCGGGCGCCCCTGGGGGAGACCCCGAGAATGAACAGGACGAACGGGAAACACTGTATCTGAAATGATTTGGAAGGGGGCGGGAGTCTCGGGAAGACGAGGCTTCAGACAGGGCGGCCAGGAGCCCGCGGGCCTCAGGGAAGAGGGTTTTGGGCAGAGGCCTGTCAGGCTGGACCCCGTGTGGCCGATTTTGGACAAATCGTTTATAATAGCGAAGAAATAGCATCCTCCCAAATGTCTACGTGTCAGGGAAACTGTTAAGGGTTTTATGCTACAACCAATCCACCGAGGACTTTGCCGTCATTAAAAAAATATCTTTTCAAAAGGAGACTTGAATAACCTGCAGGAAATGTCCATTGCAATAGGCAAAACACAGGAAATAAAATGGGCCGCCTACGCAATATAACGCGGCACAGGCAGTGCACACACGTGCGCACACGCGCACACACGCGCACACACACACATCGGGCGTCTGCCCCGCCTTCGCCGATGAGGGACGAAGGCCCGGCAGAGGTGACAAGCGCAGGCCAGGGCTGTCCCATAACCCCGAGTCGGCCGCTGGGGTTGTTCCCTCCCATCCCAGGCGGCCTCTCGTGGTTCCTCCCGAGGTGACCCCGACCGGTGTGGCGACATCTCCCGTGGCCCGGCCCCGTGTCAGAGCATGTAAACAGGGCCCTGCCGTGCCCCCCGCGTTCCCATCCCGCATCCCGGAACAAACGAGAATCTTACTGGAACCCTCATAAATCTTCCGTTCCTGACAAACCCAAAGGAAGACGAGGGGACGGAGGAGAAGGGGGCGGAGAGCCGAGTCCCCTGCTAATTCCCTCAAACGGCTGTTTATTGAAATGAGGCACCAGGGGTAAACTGTCGCCCGGTCGATCGCGGTCTGTCTGATGCAATCAGCGCGGCCACCAGCCTCCCGCCCCGCCTGCGGCCGCCTTCCAGGCGGTGGCCCCGGGGAGAGGCCTGGACCTGGGACAGGCCCCACCAAGGAGGGAGCGCGTCCATCTGTGGGCGTCACCGTGGCTGTCACTGTGGCTGTCACTGTGGCTGCTGTCTCCCAGCTCCCGCTGACCCCGGGCCCCTCGTCCTCCTGGCCTTCCCTGCAGGGGTACCCAGGGAGGCAAGGCCGATGCCCCGGCACGGCGGCCAGCCTGTGGGGACCTCAGCTCCCACCCGGGCCTCGGGCCCTGCGGCTCCCCGCCAGCTTGGGGTGCGGCCACACAGCGCGCTACACCCCTGTTCTCGGGCCTGCTCGGGGCTAAGGCCATGGAGTGTCCCCTGACCTGTTCCCACCGTCACAGCCCTGTCTGGGAGTGACCGCTCCCTGGCTCCGGGTAACGGGCACCCAGCCTGGGGGCTCCATGCCCTGTGTCCCGGAGGCCCCCACCCAAGCCCCGCGGGCAGACCCCCAGCTCGGCACCTGGCTTCCCAGGTCTCCTTTGCAAGAAGCGACCAGCACACGAGGCCTCCGAGAGTGCCGGCAGGGATGCAGGAACCCGGCCCACCCAGGATTCGTGGGGTGGCCGCCTCCTCCCCCACCCGGAGACCCCCGGGGCGATGCTCGTGGCTCACGAGTTCCTCAGAAAGTTTGGGGGACGTGAGTCCATCTAGGCACCAGCTTTGTGGCTGGGGTGTCCAGCACCCCCAGCTCCCGACTCCCCAGCAGTCGCCCACCTCTCGCACCCCCTTCACCCCCACGCCGACCCCCGAGACTGGCTCTGAGGGATGGATGACCTCCGCTAAGCGGGTGTGAGTCTTGGAGCGAGGCTTCCTGGTGCTACCCACTGGGTGAGGACGGCTAAGGAGGGACAGTCTCGTGGAGCAGCGGCCTGGCGATGAGCTGCCACAGAGCTTGTGTGTGTGCGGCCGGTTCCCCAGCTGCACACGGGTCCTGGGCCCCCGCCCGGCACCCGCGCCCCCTCCTCTCTGAAGCCTGCCTGGGCCGGTAAATTCAGCACCGAGCCGCTGGCCTTGCAGCAGCCAGGCCTCCGAGGTTTGCAGCCTCCTGGGGAGGCTGGGGTTGGGAGGACAGCTGATCCTTCCCAGGGGGTGGGGGGGATCATCTCAACCCCGCTCCGGCCCCCGTGGCAGGACCAGCCTGCCGCTGCTGCCCGGATCTCCGGCTGGAGGTCTCGACATGTTGGACGTGAGGCCCGTTTGAGGACATTTCATATCAGTCCATCAAAACAGCCCACGCCAGGCCCTGCCGGAACTGGAGGTCAGGACTCGGCTTACGCTCCACCTTGCTGGAAGGTTCACGGTCAGTCGTCTCATTCCGGAAGGCTCCGGCACAGCTTCGTGCATTCAGACACCCAGAGCCCGGAGGAAACGGATGAGCAGGAACATGGCTCTGCTTCCTGGCTGCAGAAGCCAAAAGGGAAGTGAGTTGAGGCGCCCTGAGTCTGTCTGCTCCTCTCCAGGCTGTGTGCACCTTCGTCTGCAGGCGGAGCCTTCTCTGGAGCCGACCGGCCCAGAGCAGGGTTTGCCCGTGTCCCTTCTGCAGGGTCATGGGGAGCAGAAGGGTCAGCCAGTGACACAGGCCTGGCTTCCCCGGGGTCACGAGGCAGCTGTCCAGCCCCCGGCCCTCTCTTCCTCCAGGAAGTGTCTTCCCTGTGACAGGACGAGGGGTTTGGAAGGACGCCGTGACCTGAAGGAGCGGAGGGGCCGCCTGGGCTGCCCCTGACCAGCCATCTGCAGGCACCTGCTCCCAGAGGCCCAGGCTCCAGTGCCCCATTGAGGACACCCCTCCAGACCCCGGTCCTGTTGGCCCTTTGTCCACATTCTGGCCCCAGTGAGACGTCCATAGTCCGGGGGAGGTGGCTGGTGAAGGATGCTGTCGTAATCACGGGACCTGCCTCGTCTGCCCATGGATGCCCACTCAGGGGACCTGGGAGGAGCAGGGGTCTGCCTACAGGGGAGCTGTCACTCCGAGGGAGCAGCCCTGGCCTGGGGCGGTCCCTGAGGCTCACGGCTCTGTCCCTCACGGTGGCACGGCCCAGGCGGAGGGCGGATCTTGGGGGCAGTCCTCGCTTGGGCTGGAGTTCCGGGCTGGCGTCCACATCTTCCCCAAGGCCAAGACCCCAGGCGTGGCTCCACGTCTGACTCTTTCTGACGACCCTCCCGCAGGCCTCAGGCTCCCCGTCCGCAGGGGAGAGGTCGGGGCGGCCCCGCTGGCCCGGTGTGCCGAGACGCGTCCGCTGAGATGCATCCACATCCGTGCGGTGGGCTCAGAGGGGACGCGTACGCACTCTTTGCAAGCTCCCCCGGGAGATAAACAGGGGTGTTTTGCTTTGTTTTCGAAAGCCCCCAGCCCGGACGAGCGATTGGGGAAGCACTGAAGGACGGGGGCGGGGGCCGAGGGGCCGCGGCGGGTGGTGGGCCGGGCGCTGACCCCACTCGGCCCTGACCCTCTCTGAGCGGACCACCAGACGCGGAGCGGGCCAGCCCCCAGCAGCCCGGTGGCGCCCCCCGGGCCGGGGTGCGGAAGCCTTTCCCTGGCCCCGCGGGCCCCAGGGCCTCGGAGCGGGGAGGGGCCCAGACGAAGCCGAAAGCAAATTATTTTCGGGATTACGGCTCCGAGCCCCCGGCAGGATAGCGCCCATTTTTCATAGCAGACAAAAGCATTTTCCAAGGGATCAATTTTGCCTGTAGAAGTCGCCTTCCCTCAACCCACAATCCATCATATTTCCCCATTTGCAATTTCTCGGTGTCTGAGTGTTTTAAGTTTCCTATGAATTATTTTGTAAAGCTTTCTCCTTTCTCGCTGGAACGTGGCGTTCCGGGCCTGCTGGGCGGCCCGACGATGCCATTAGGCCGTGGGCCAAGGGGCCCGCAGTGTCCGCCCGCGGGGCCGGCGAGACGCGCTGCGGGACGGGCTTCCTGGTCAGAGGGGTCCCCGTCCCCCGCCAGAGGCCCGGGCTGGACGTGGGCCTGGCCGGGCAGGTGGGGCCGGTGGGCGGCGGTGGCACCAATGGTGCCGGCCGTGGGGGGTGGGGCAGCCGGTGCGGGAAAGTTTGGAGATTTATCCTCCGTGCTCCTGGGGGAGGACCATCCTTCAGGAGGCGGCATGTATAAAAATTCCCCGGCCTGTTGATTGGTCTGTCACAGTGATTTGTGGCTCTTCCCTCGAGGTAATGGGGAGCAACTGGGGCCGCGAAAGGCGGCTGGACAGGCTGCTGAACGGAACGGGAGGGGGCCGGGCGGCCGGCAAGATTTATTGACCTCGGCCCACGGAGGTCCCTTCAGCGCTTTTAATCTGGCCTTTCAGCTGTCACCGGCACTGATTACAGCCCGGCCTGCTCCCCGGCCCCGAGGGGGGTGGCCGCGGGGGCCGCGCCATCTGGCCCGCCGCCCGGGGTGCCCCTTCCCCACCCTCCGGGGCCCTGACCCAACATCAGCTGGGGCGGCTGCTGTTCGTTTCCATTTTTTTTAAAGAAAACAACTTCGTCGAGATATAGTCCACGTGCCATAGGATTCACCCGTGTGCATGGGACGATTCGGTGGCTTCGGTGTGTTCACAGGGTTATGCGACCATCGCCACGGTGAATTCCAGGACACTTTCGTCACTGCAGAGAGAGGCCCGAGGACAGTGGGGCGCTCTGCCACACGAGCCGCCCGCGGCCCTGCCCCTCGGCGTGTGCCCGGCGGGCTCAGAAACGCACAGCCACAGGGACGCTCGCCACGGCCTCGTCCAGAACCGCCCGGGCGTCTTTCAAAAGGCGATGGAGACAGGAACCGTGGTCCACCCAGGCGGAGGAATGTCATTCCGCACTAAAAAACGAGGCGAGGAGTCACGAAGAGACACGGAGGGACCTTACATGCTACTGGCCGCGGGAAGAAGCCGATCTGAGAAGGCCACACACACGCAGACGAGAACCGCAGCGGGTGTCACTCACGCCTGTCAGAACGGCGATGATCACAGAGACAGGCGGGCGGGGGCGCGGAGAGAAGGGAGCCCTCGCGCCCCGCGGGCGGGACTGTGACCCGGTGCGGCCGCCATGGGAACCCTCGGAAAATTAAAACTAGAAGCCCCCTGTGACCCAGCAACCCCGCTTCTGGGAATGTACCTGGAGGAAATGAAATCACTCTCTCAAAGAGACGCCTGCACCCCCAAGTTCACGGCAGCGACATTCACGGTGGCCAAGACGTGGAAACAACCTGAGTGTCCTTCAGTGGGTGATAAATGAAGAGGGTGTGGCCTATCTATCACCTCTCTATCAGCTGCTATCATTCATCATCTATCTATATCTATCTATCTATCTATTAATCTATCTTCTGTCAATCTATCTATCTACCTATCATCTATCTACTTATCCATCTATATCCATCATCTATCATCTACCTATCTATCTATCTACCATCTATCTACCATCTATCTATATATCTATCATCCATCACCTATCTATCTATTGATCAATCTATCATCTATCAATCTATTTATCTATCATCTATCTACCTATCCATCTCTATCTA
>NW_024355526.1:470579-510306 GCF_902729225.1 Pteropus medius | reverse complement strand
ATCTATCTATCATCTATCAATCTATTTATCTATCATCTATCTACCTATCCATCTCTATCTATCATCTATCATCTGTCTGTCTGTCTGTCTGTCTGTCTATCTATCTATCTATCTATCTATCTATTTATCTATCTATCTATCTTCTATCTATCATCTATCCACAGCCGCCTGGTCAGCACCTTCTAGGGGCTGAGCCCCAGCCTCAGCACTGGCTGACTTGAGGGCCCAGCAGTGGGGACCACGGCAGACCCTCAAGCCCAAGTGTGGTCGGATTGCCCCGCCCCCTCCCTCTGCGGCAACCTTGACCCATAGGGTCCGGCCTGCCATCCCGGTTTCGCGTGACCCTGGAGGTATCCAAAGGCGCCGTCAGCTCCCGCTTGGCCCCCAGCCCACAGAGGCCCTCCAAAGCATCAGTGGTCGCCAGGCTGAGTGGCCCAGACACTGCGACCCAGCTGTTTAAACTGGCCCCAGGCTGACTCTCCTGTGTGTCCCAGGAGGGCCGGGCTGCTGTCCCACTGTGCGTGGGGCGTGGGGACTCACGACCGGAGACAGTTGCCGCCCCGGCCACCCCACTCGCCACCTGCTCCAAGCGTCTGCGTGCGATCGCCACACTCGGGTGTAGGTGCAGCCGTACGCCCGCTCTGCAGATGAGCAAACCGCAGGGCGAGAGGCAAGTGACCGCTCAAAGTCTGGAAGCTGGCAGGCGACAGAGCTGGCCCTTGACTGGGGTTTGCTCAGGGAGGTTACTCGGCCACCTACCGTCTGGCCCTTCAGAGAGGGGGCATTAGAGGCCGTGGGCCCTGAGCCCTGTCACAGACTGGGCCCTCGGTCCCGACCCAAGTGCCGGGCAGAGCCCGGCTGTCGGAGTGGGAAGGCGCCGTGCTGGCCCCTGTCCTGAGCACAGGGCGGGGCGGGCTCTCCTCCTGACTGAAGCATGGCAGGTCTGTGTCTGCAGGGTGTGGGGAGTGACCCAGGGTGATGGCAGTGCTGGACCAGGGTGTCCCTGGGGTAGGTCCCCGAGACCTTCCCTCAGGTCCCCCTTAGACCGTCACCCCCACGCTGAAGCATCTGGGGACAGCTCCAATGCACAGTCCCGTTGGGAGACTAAGCTGAGGGCAGCTGCCCTGACCCCCACCCCCCACCCCGGGCTGGCCCGCCTCCTCTCACCCAAAGGTGCTGATCCCCAAGGCTTAGCTGCAGGGAGGACCGGCTGGGGCAGGTGGCCGCAGGCAACCCACATGCAGGGTCTGTGCCTACTCAGGGCCCAGCCCTGTCCACCGGCTGGACGTAGGCTGGGGGGTGGGAAACGGCAGCACGGCACGGCCGCCCACCACCTTCACGGGGACAAGTGCCTCTTCCTCCGAAGGCTGCTAACCGTCAATAACGGCTCCGGCTCAGAGCCGGCTGGACAGAGACGCTGAAGGGAAATGACAGAGCAAACGCACGTCGCCTCTTGAAAGACACTTTTTCTGAAGCCCCTCGGCGTGGGCGTCCTGCGGGTGGCCTGCAATCTATTCCACCTGCCGCTTGGAAATTAAATTCCCTTTAGCCAAAAAAAAAACCCCAACCCAACAACAACAAGGACCTGGCTTCGATCAGCCTGGAGCGTGTCCTCCCAGCCCCAGCCGGCCCCCCACCAGCGGTGTCTTTTAAGTATGCAAATGGGGACACCTTGCTAAATGGTCAGCCCGATTGATCCTGCCGTTTCATCAGGGAAATGAAATTAGCATGGAGCCGAGCTGCTGGGCTGCCCCCCGGATCTGCCCTTCAGCTGCTCCGTATGCTCCTGGCAGCTCCGCCTGGCCCACTTGGGCCCTGACCCGCTGCTGGGCCTGTGGGCGGATGGCCCTGACCTTGAGGACTTAGGGAGGGCGAGGGCTGGGGGCCACCTGCCACAGGACCCTCAGCTGGCTCAGGTGAGGTCCCTGGGGTGAGGAGAAGGGTCCTTAAAGCCAGGGCTGGACCAGCTCGGCCCCCTCTCCCGGCCCCCACTCCCTGCCCGTGTGTCTGCCCCTCCCCCATCAGACTGGCCTGCGAGAGACAGGAACTCGGGTGGGACCCGCGGGAGACAGGAACGGGGTGCGCGACGGCTGGGATCCCCAGCCCAGGTCCACGCCGGCACCCTCGATTTCCACGCCCTCCCTCCACGGCCGTCAGGCGCCCTGCCCTCCCTGGGGCCTGGCACTGGACCTTGAAGACACAGAAAGGATGGACGCTGCCCCCCAGAGCTGACCACGCTGGCCCCCCCCAGGGCCCCTGGAGGGGGAGGGGCCTTCAGGGCCCCCCAGCACGGCTCTGTAGGGGGGGTTCCGGCTGGGGGGCGGGGCGGGGCACTCGTGGCAGAGGGTGCGTCTGGGGACAGGGCCCCGCCTCCCCCTGCTTGGCCCCCAAACCAGGAGGCAGCTGCTGCTGTGGGCGGAGCCACGTGGGGATGTTGGGACACGCCGGGGTCGAGGGTGGCAGATCGGGGCTCCCGGGCCTCCTCCGAGGATGTGAGGGTGCGCCAGCCCCTCCAAAGCCACAGGCGTCCTGTCCTCACTCAGGCCACCCTCACGCCCAGACCCTCCCGAGTGACCACAGCGGAGTGTGGGGACAGCTGTGATGGGTGATGGGAGGGAGTCAGGATGACAATGGCCCACGGCAGGGGGCCCAGGCTGCTGCCTCCCACGCCCCTCCCCCCCACCGCGGTCCCCACCTCAGGGACTTCGCACCTGCCGCTCTCTCCCCTTCCCCCGTGTGCGGCCGGCTCCGCCCGCCCCTCGGGAATGGGCTCCCAGGTCACCTCCTCCCTGGCGGCGATGGGTCAGCAGTGCGATGGGTCAGCAGTGCCCTGTGCCCTCCTCGCGACCACCTTGACTTCCCTGTGGTTCCTCTCTGCCACGTGGGCGTGTCCCTGACCCTCCCAGCAGCCCCTCGGGCTCGGTCTTGTCCCTGCCTGTTTTACGGGGCGGAGCTGCAGAACTGGACCGAGCCCCACTGGCCACCGGGAGATGTCTCTGCCCAGAGGGGACCCCGCCCCCCGCCGACCAGGAGGCGGTGGCGCCCCGGAGGCCTGTCCCCTCTGTCCCTGTGTCCCAGGCCTCCAGGGACCCCGCCGTCCTCTGTGCCTCCAGCCGCGTGGACTTTAGAACCACAACTGTGATTATGGCGCCTGCCGCCCCCCGCCATTAAACGGATTCAGTCCCCACGCCGAGGCCGCACCGCATAACGCATTTAATTAGTCGGTTCCGGCACCTCGTTGGTGGGACGGACCTGGCAAGTTCTCGGTGTAATACACTTAGTTCTGAAATGAATCACCATGCGGAGAGACACACGCTCCGCCCACCCCACGCGCGGACAGACGGGGCGCTGGGGGCTCCCCAGGGCTTGGCGGGAGTCCTTCCTGCTGTGGGGGGGTCCCCCAGGGGGCGGGGCTGGGGGAGGCCGAGGGAGAGTGCGTGCTCTGCCCAGGGTCGTCCTCCAGAGCCCTCCTGGGGACTGGGGCTGCCGTGTGGACAATGCGAGGACCAGGAACACCGCCCTGGGGGGGTCCCTGCTGTGTGGATGGAGAGGACTGGGGTCCCCGGGAAGGTCTGAGCTCTGGGACGCGGGGGGGCCCTGCTGGCAGGGGGCGTCTCCTGGCATCGTGCCCCGACCCCCGCGGGGGTCTCTGGACCTGGGCCCTGGGGTGAGGGTGCCCGCTGCTGACCTCGGAGGCCTGAAGGCCCCAGGTCACTCCCTCAGCTCGCCCACCCTCCCTTCCCGCCCCCCGGGGACTGGGCGCTTTCTCCCCAGTGGGAGTGACAAATTTGTGACTCCCCTGGGAAACGCCCTTCACCTTGGTGACTGTCAAAGGGATGTTCGTGACTTTGGTGTTTCAAGGAAAGACAGGTGTTGTCAGGCTCCCCTGGGGGGCAGACAGCTGGGTGTGGGGTCCCCGTCCCAGCCCCACCAGGGCCCCGAGTACCCAGCTCGGCTGGCACCTCTCCCAGGAGACCTAGGGCCCCTCCGGCTCACCCCGCCTCCCACGGCCTTCCCCAGGCGGGGCTAAGGGTCTGCTCTTTTGGGTGCCCACTTCCCCATCTGAGCTCCATGAGGACGAGGTGCCCCCCCAGAATCCACAGTGTCAAGACTGAAAGCATAAGGGAGAGATCACAGAGGGGCCTCCCCAGGCCCGAGCTATGCCGGCTTCATCCCTCCCAGTGGGACCTCAGCCAGGAGGGGCTCTGTGTGTCCTCTGCCCCCGGGGAGAGGGGCAGCAGGGCGCCTGGCATGTGTGCCCCTTGGACCGCCCACCTGCCAGGGGCTCCGGTTACTGTGTGTGCCTCCATCTGCCACCCGCGTGGCCGGGCCTCGTGCATAATTCAGGCACCTTGGAGGAGGCCCCAGCCAACGGGTATTGACGAGGGCCGACTAGCCCGATCGGATGTCGCGCCATCGGACACTTGATGAGCAGGACATGTGTCCTTTTGCCCCGTCTGTGCCGCAGTGACGGGCCGGGCGGGGAGCAGTGCGGGTGGTCTCGGTCTCCTCTCCGGGCACGGGGTCTCTATCGCCCTAAGACACAGCCACGTGATCACTGGGGTGCTCAGGGGTGGGTGGAGGTGGCTTGACGCCGGCCCCACCCCTCACCCGCCGCGTGGCCTTGGTTGGGTCTCTGCACCCTCAGAGCTCCGGCCTCAGCTTCCTCATCTGTGAAATGGATGTGAGCGGTACCCGCTGCTCGGGGCTGGAGGGTGACCGCCGAGCGAGGGCCGCCCTGAGGTGCCCCAGCCGCCATGGCCCCTGGAGGCTGGAACCCCGGAAGCCAGGGTGGAGACTGGGCCGGTCTGTCCCCCGGGTGCCACACCCCTCCTCACGCGGCACCCCTCGCTCAGGGAAATGGGGCCGGTTATGCCTTTCGCGTCTGACTCTAGGTCCTGCGCTCAGCACCCAGAACCCATGACCAGCCCGCACGTCACACAGCACCTCTAAGGGGACCGACCCACGGCTGCAGCCGAGGCTTGTGTCCTGGGCCTGCAGGTCTGGGCAGTGGGCTCTCTATCCCGTCCGTGCCATGGGCCACTGGGTCACCAGCCGCTCTCTGCCCCTCACTCCAGGGAAGATACGGGACAGGCGATGACCCCAATGGCCCTTCCTGTGCTGAATCTCGGGTAGGATCACCACGAGGAGCCTTCGGCCACAGAGAACCAGCGGCAGGGTGTGGGGCATGCCTGCTCGTGTACCCCCTGCCAGTCCAGGCCGACCCCAGGCCTGGTCACACACACCCAGGATGCCAGGCACAGAGGACCCAGCCTCTGCGACCACAAAGCCACCCAGTGTCCCCCCACCAGACAAACTGGTCCCGGGGCCACTGCCCTCTCTCTGTCCGTCCAGGGCTGTGTGAGGACTAAGAGACACCAGAGCCGTGGGCAGGCGGGGGCTCCCCAGGGACCAAAGGACCCTCCCAGGCTGCCCAGGGCTTGGGCGGCTGTTCCTGGGACGCTGACCTTGTCCCCCTCGGCCTGGGCTCCCCCTCCCGGCACCTCTCTCCTGGAGCAGGAGCCTGCAGAGCAGGTAACCCGAGCCCTCTCCTCTGCTGCTGTTTTAAGAAAGGGGGATCCGTCCCTTAAATAATTGATGACGGGCATTAACAGTCGACCTTGGTGGACAGCTGGCGGGTGACGGCTTTCACCTTGTCGACAGCATCAGGTTAAACCAACTGCTGAGAGGTGCTGGCTGATGGGGGGGTACCCCAGCCCCCCTCAGGGTGGGGGTGCCCGGGGCAGGATTTCATCAGCAAGGGGGTGCCGGGCTCTCCCAGCGGTGCCTGTGGGTGCAGAGGGGGGCTTACGTGTATACACACTCGCACCCCACACTCGTGCAGACAGACACGTGATCACACGCATCACACATGTCCACGTGCCAGTTCCGTCCTGCTCGGGGCCACACCTGGTGCAGGAGCAGCAGCTGGCAGACCTGCTGGGCAGCGTCTTTCCTGCTCGGCCTGACAACGCTGCGTGGGCAGGACCCTGAGGACTGGCCTGGGTGGCGGAGGCTGGGGTGGTGGGTGCCTGCTGGCTTCAGGGTGCCTGCAGGGTGACGTGGCGGCTTGGCGTAAAGGGCGGGGAGGTGGCCAGACCCCTGCAGGTCTCAGGGGGTGGCTGGCCAGGGATCCTCCAGGACTCTCAGAGCCGTCCGAGCCCGACGTGGGCACATGGGCCTTCGGTTCCCACGCAGGGTGTCCCATCGCTGGACGCGGCTGCTCTTGAGACGGCACGAGCTGGCACCCCAGCCCCCTCCTCTCCTTTCATGAGAACCCGGCCTCATCACCCACTTTACAGCTGAGGACGCCGAGGCAGGGCCGGGGAGAACCCGCTCAGCTCTACACCCGCGGCCAGATGCCCAGACCCTCATGCCATGTCACGTGGGTGCCCGGAAGCCCGGGCAGCTGGCCCGGTCGTCCCTGCCCACCTGGACACAAGCACCACCCTCCTTCTGAGCTGGTGTGAAGCCCCCTGGGCAGATTCTCGCCAGCTCTGCCTGGAGGCCCGGGGGACAGGCACCCTGAGCAAGTAGTTTCCTGCCAGCCGAAGGGGGGGCCCATCTGTGGGCTGAAGGGCAGGGGCATCCCCGTATCCGTCCAGCACTAGCTCCAGGACTGTGTCTGTGGAGAGGAAAAGGCAGAGCCTCCCTAAGCCAGGCGGCTCCTTGCTTTGGGGAGGAGGGGGGCGGGGCTGGCACCCCGAGCCCAGGGGGCCCTGGCCCGGGGTGAATGAGCCAGCGTCAAGCGGGAGCCTCTGCGGCCTTGGCCTCAAGGTGCCAAAGTTCTGCCCCGAGCAGACGTGGCACCCACAGCCTGGAGCCCCGAGGGGCGGGAGCCTTGCTCCAGGTCTCATGCGAAGGGACGGAGCTCTGTCCAGGGCCCTGCCTCAGTTTCTCAGCGTCCCCTCCAGGAAGTGGACTGATGCCCCTGGTCCCCAGCACCCTGGGGCCTGCGCGTAGTCCCCAGGTGAGCACAGGGCGTCCTCCAGACCAGGTGAGGGGAGCAGTCAGAGGCGCGGCAGCCCCCGGCCCCCCAGCCCATTAGAGAGGGAAGGTGGGGCCCTCGTGGTGACCAGGGCTGAGTGTCTCCTGCGTCCCCATCCACACACAGGGCCAGGGGTGCTAGGCACTGGGGTCCAGCAAAGACGGTTTCCATCCCCCTGCTCGTCCTGAAGGACACATGACTGGAGCCGTCTTCCAGGGCACCCGCGACCTCGTCCCCCAGACCTTGCCCGGTGGCAGCCCATGTGCACCAGACTCAGCCCTCTCCTGCCTGGGACGGCTCCATCTTCGGTGTCCTGGCCACCTACCTCCGAGGTCACTGAGGGTGGAGGCCGCCTGCGACACGTGGAAACATGAATCACGAGCCATGTTTAGGGTTTTTCAGTTTTACAGCCCGGAGACGGGCTTCTAAACGGCCTCGCTGGAGGTGAGAGGTGGGGGTCTCGCTTTATGAGGGGAGCTGGGGGCCCCAGGCATGCACGCCCGGCCCCCACCTCAGGCGTGCACGCCTGAGCCCCCGGGGGAACCTCAGACCATGAGTGATGACCCCAGAAGGCCCAGGGGACCGTCCCTTCAGCTTCTAGAATAGTGATTCCGGCCCTCACTCATTGATCTCCCTGAGTTTTTAAAGGAAATTTTATTTGTTTGGGGTTTCTAGTCATTAGGTTAAAACCAGTAAAATAGAGCAAAATCAATACCTATAGGACGCACGCGGCAGGCAGAATAAACTGTGGCCAGGATGCAGCCTGGGGGAAGGGCTGGGCACCCAAGTGGACATTGGGGGGCTCCTCTGACCTCATGGGGAGCTGCGGGCCAATGGGTGGGCCACGCCTCAGAGCCCAGCACCCTCGGGCCCCCCTGAGTCCTGGGCCCCTCCGCAAGGTTAGAGACTCTTTAATCCCAGCAGCAGGTGTGAGCTTGGGGACACGAGTCCTGTGCAGTACTCAGCTCCCTAGAGCGTGGCCAGCTCTGCAGACGGTGCCAGCTGCACAAGCCCATGCCTGCCGCTGCGTGGACACGGTGGCAGGTCCTGCTCCCGGTCGGTCCCACCAGCCTTCCGCTGGGTGCCAGCCAAGCATCAAGGCCTCTACCTACTCAGTCTTCTTGTCACCAGGAGCCACATGCGTCCCTCTGCAGTAGGACTGGCTGGAAAGCCCATCGCCTCTGGGTTTGAAGCTCAGCCCTCCCCGGGAGAGGGAGGGGGCGGTGCAGACGGACGGTCAGCCCCCAACTTCTACTTCCGATTCACATGCCACATGTTGCCCGGTGGAGTGTACGACTCAGTGGCTTCGGTGCATTCAGAGCGCAGGGACCCATAGCCAAGGCCGATTTGAGAAGATTTTTGTGTCACCTCAAAAGCAGCCCTGGGGCATGCTGACACCGGCCACGGCGCGGATGGACCTGGAGGACACGGTGCTCAGTGAAGTGAGCCAGTCACAGAAGGACACACACGTCCCGTGGGACCCCACTCATGGGAGGTCCCCAGAGGGGTCAGAGCCACAGAGACAGGAAGTAGGCGGTGGGGCCGAGGCTGGGGATGAGAGTTTAACAGGGACAGAGTTCCCATTGGGAAGACGAGAAAGTCTTGGAGGTGATGCTGGTGACGGCCACACACAGTGTGACTGTGCCTGATGCCACCGAGCCGTGCGCTCACCCCTGGTGGAGACGGTCAACGTTATGTGCATTTTACCACAATTTAAAGTAGAAGAAGCCTGTGCGGGGACCAGCGCTCACCCCAACACGGCCCGTCCTCGCCTGCCCCAGCCCCTGGCAGCCGGGCTCATCCGTCCTCCGTCCGGGCCTCTTTCCTCGATGGACTCTGGTGTCTGGCGCCACAATGAGAAGTGTTTTCAGGAGTGGCCGTGAGGGTCGGAAGTCGCTCCTTCATACTGAAGACGAGACTCCACGGCAGGGACCGACCCAACCTGTCACCAAGCGTGGACGGTGCGCGCCGGGGCCATTTTTCTGGTGTCCCCGGCTTGCCCCATGACCATCAAGCCCCAGTGGCACCACCTCCAGGCACTCCGTCTTCCGAGGGGATCCCAGTACGGGTCATTCAGAGCGTCCTGGGACTGTCCGAGACGCTCCCTCAGGGCCGCTCCGCCCCAGGCGGGCAGGGAGCTGAGGGCGGCTGGGCAGAAGAAAGTGGGCTCCTCACGCCCCTCCCCGACTCCTCCCCATCCAGAGGCCCATTCCTCAGAACCGGTCGCCTCGCGTTGGGTCTTCTGGGACCACTCGAGGAGACCCCTGGGGGGGCACCTGCAGAGACCTGAGCCATACCATGGGGTTTCCAGAACCCCAGGCTCTGCCCGGTGTTCCCGTTTGGGATGCCCTGAGCTGGGGTAGGAGGCTGTGGGGTGGGGTGCAGAAGCGGGTGGGGGAGGGGCGGCGGTGGGGCAGCGACAGTCCAGGGGCCCCTGCCCCGGAGCTATGGGAGCGAACTTGCCCACTCCCAGAGGCTTCTGTGTGTCTGTCTCCACCGCCCAGAGTTTGGGAGTTCACGCAATAGGGGCGTTTGACACTTGATTCCACAGAAAATTAAATCAATTACCGAGTCTAATGAAGAACCTCAGGTTTTAATTAAACCAAGCTTAATTAAACAAGAGCACCGCTCTGTCGATGCCTCACCAGGCCCGGGGGCTGCAAGCGTCCGAGGCCCGCCCTGGCTGGAGGGGATCAACGGGCCACATGCCCGAGGGCTGGCAGCAGGTGTGGCGTGTCACGGGGCTTTGTTCCTGCCCACAGCACCAGGTCATGCAGAAGGTCAGTGATCTGGACAGAGGGGCCCGGCGGCCGGAGGGCCAGGGCACTTGCTGGGGCAGGGAGGCAGCCAGGGGCCTTGTCTCCAGGGGCTCGTTGGTGCCTTAGCCACAGTGGAGGCCACGGGCGCTCAGCACGCCTCTGTGTCTAGCCTGCCCTCTGCAGCTCCCTGCAGAGCCCTGGCTGGAGGTGGGTGGCCCCTCTGCCCCCTCACCCCACCTGCCCGCCTGGGCTCCTCAAGTGCCCCCACCAACAGCCCTGAGCCCCGGGGCTTAGGGGTTGGCAGAAGCAAAGGCCTGGCCTGGCCAAGTGGTCATGTTCCACAGATGCCATCTGTGCCACACTGGGCTCTAGGCACTGCTGCCCCCTGGGCCTCAGGTGGCCCGCTGCCCAGCCCTGGGTGTGGAACGTCAGGGGGAGATCTGGTAGCCAGGCAGGATGGGGCGGCCGCCTGCTGCGGCGGGCTGGGGAATAGGCCTGGGGTGGCTTTGGGGTGGCTAAGAGCCGGGGAGGCGTCACTTCAGCGCCTGGGGAGGTGCAGGTCGGGGCCTCGCATGGGCAGGGGATGGGCCCGCGTGGGCGTCCCTGGGGCCGCACGCCTGGCGCTTCTGTAAATGGGGGGTGGAAATGGGGGGATCGGGCCGTTCCGGCACCAGGGCCCTCGAGTGCCCGGACTGTCGAAAGGAACTGAAGCTAAAGGCCACAGACACAGCCCGGTCCCTTCCCCCCGCCGCCCGGGCTGCCCGAGACCCCACGGACATCAGGGCAGCCGTTTCCACTGAACTGTCGCCTGCCGCCTGGGCGGACGGAGCAGGGCCAGGGCCTTGGGCCGCAGAGCGGGCCCCCCGTCCCCGGGCGCCCCCGGCTCAGCAGGAATGGGCGGTCCCACCCGCAGTCTGAGGTGATTCCAACTCACTCGTACCTTGCACGCTCCAGCTGGAGCACCCCAGAGGGAGCATGACCTCCTTCCCCACTGGCAGCGTCCACCTGGCCTTGGGGATCCCCTCAGGAGCTGCTGAGGCCCCTCGGATCCTCCCCTGCAGCTCTGTCTCCCTGTCCCCCTCCCTGTCCTCAGGCCTATGAGCGCCCCCTGCCCCCTGCCCAGGCCCCAGAATCTGAGAGATGTGTGTCGATCTGACGCTGTGTGCTGGACGCGTCCTATCCCAGGGGCTGAGGACCGAACTGCATAATGAGAAGAGACATCGGCTTTGAGGCAACCATGGCAACCGAACGCACAAAGGCTTGTCTTGGCAAATAGATGAATTCATAAATAACCCTGAAGTGCCGATATCAACAGTCGTGGGACCGTCTGCAATGCTAATGCAGTGCCCGCTCTGCGCCCGCGTCCCGGCCAGTGCCACCACGGCATGCCCCACCCAGGGGTGGCAGACCCCAACTGTCGTCTGGAGCTGGTGTGAGGCGGGTGAGTGCTCTGTGGCTGGTCAGACGGGAGTCGTTGTGGAGCTCTGTCCCCCGTGGGCACTGGGTCTGCAGATAAATGTCCCTGGGGTGGGGGGGGGACACAGGGGAGCCGTGCCACCTCCCTACAGCTCTGGCAACCAGGCGGGCACCCTCTGGTTCTGCCGTCCAGGGAGGCACTCTTTCCTGCATGCGGTCATTCATTCATTCCACAGGTGTCTACCAGCACCCGAGGATGTGGGGGCACAGCGGCGAGCGAGGCGGGCCGGGCAGGAGCACGAGGGGAGCCGCTGGGCACAAGAGCCGCAACCCTGCCTCTCGCTCGCGGACCCCTGACTGACAGCGCCCTGCAGACTCTCCCTCAGGCGCCGTGCGTCCCTGGGGCCTATGCTTCTGCCGTACCGGCCCGTCAGTTCAGCATCGGAACAACGCATCATGGCTCCGATCCTGCCCGGGGGGGCCGCCCGCAGGACGTGGAGAAGCCACACTTCCAGGTGTGTGTCCTCCACATGGCGTCCGGCACTGCGGTGGGGGGCTGCGTGCAGACACGGGCGGTCAGCCCCGAGGGCGTGGGCTCCTCCGCCCCGAGCCCGCGTCTCCTCGTCTAAAGAAGAGCAAGGAGCCCAGCCCGTCTGGCCAGACTCCCACGAGGGAATCCGCATGAGGGGGTGAAATGAGGGGCTGCGGGGTGGCGGTGAACGGGAGAAGCGCAGGGGACTTCAGGGCAGAGAAACTTCTGTGCGATGGACGAATGTTGGACGCGGGACATCAGACCTTTGTCCAAACCCACAGTGATCACTCATGTCAACTGTGACGCGCTGACACGTTCATCCGTTGTCATAAATAGGCCACTCTGGAGGGGGACATCAGAATGGGGGAGGCTATGCACGAGTGGGGGGAGGGTAAACAGGAAACCTCTGCTCCTTCCTCCCAATTTTGCTGAGAACTAAAACCACTGTAGAACATGGCGTATGTGTGTGAAGCGAACCCCCAGGGCAGTGGCACTTCTGCGTTGTTACGGAAATGCCTTATCAGACCCTCTCCTGGTAAGAAGCCTCTCTGAACTCAGCGAGTGCCCCCCAACCCCGAACTCTGAGACTGCTGTCCCCGGGCATCGCCGGGCTGTGAGCAAGGGCCCCCTTGTGCCTGGAAGACACGTTTGTCTCAAACCCAAGGAGCTGGGTGGGGTGGCCAGGAATGTCGTGGGCAGGACTGGGGTGAGGGCAGACCCAGGCTGTGCCCCAAAACCCCTGGGGAGAGGACAGTGTGAGCCGCTCCACGGGGCTGTGAGACCCTGTCCACATCTGCTCCAGCAGCCCCGCCACCCACGGGGAGACCCTCTGGCCAGCAGCGGCCAATGGCTATGAAGTCCCCGAGGATGGAGTAAGGGGCACCCCTGGAAGGCGGGCAGCTTGTCTTCGGGACCTCGGACTTTCTCAGCAGCATGGCCAGTGCAGGCCCGAGGGCCCCCCGCAGCACCCAGCGGCCTGAGTGGGCCGGCCGCACTCACCACCTTTATGGGGGGTGGTTTAATGCCCGTCTCCCCGACACGCCCTGCCCCGGGCAAGGGTTCACCCTGATCCTGCCCTGTCTCCTTGAGGGCGTCTGCTGCCAGCCTAACCCCGCAGGCCGCCGCCCCCAGGCGGGCTTCGCGCTGACCTCTGCACCCTGCACTCTCTGACCTGCGAAGCGGGGTCTCCCGCCTCCCTCCCTCTGCCTGTCGCTCTGCTGGTGCTTGAACGATGAACCTTATGCTCAGGTGCCCAGCACACGTCACATAAGCTGCGGCCCGTGGGGGGCCATCCCTCCACGCACCCCACCCGACGACATCCTCGGTTCGGCAGGAAGGCAGCGGCGCCCCCTGCAGGCCGCCGGGGGGTCGTAGCACTGGGATGGGGGCTGCAGAGGGAGTCCTGCCTCCCCCACTATGACAACCCCAACCTCCATGGCAAGCTCACCACGCGCCCCAGGAGGCCGGAAAGGGCACGGCTGCCCCCTAGCGCTGGGGGACGGAGTGTGGCTCGAGGCCCCCCGCCCCCCGACTGCCCTGTCCGCGTGTCCGAGCCCACGGGTGGAGGGAGGGGTAGGGGGACACGGGCCTCCAGGGACAGGGCCCGCCTGATGAGGTCCTACGGGCCCGGTGGGTGGGCAGACGGGGACCCCAGCCTGCGACCCCGGTCAGGACGCACAGCCTTCCCCTTGGTGTTGCCCGCGCCCCCTCATACCAACGCACCCCCCGCCCGTCTACTCCGGGGGTCCCCATGTGCAAGGGGGTGCAAGTCCTTTCTGGACTCAGTGCTCTGCTCACCCCTAAAATGGGGCACCCCGGATGCTCCAAGGAAGCCTGGACTCCCAGAGCAGCTGCACCCCAACTCACAGCAGCACGCCCCCCAATCTTGCTGGCGTCCCTGAGCCAGGACCCATTTCACACTTTGCTGACCGCAGGAGGAAACTGAGGCACAGAGGGAGGGAGCGACCTGCCCGGGGTCCCCGGGAGAGAAAGAGGAGCCCGGGCGACCGGATGCTGAGCCACCCACCTCCGCCTGGTCCCGGTCTCGGACAGAGGCTGCCCGCCCCGCGCCCGGGGTGGCCGCGGCCGGAGCTGCGGGCGGACCCCGGGACCCGGCGCGCATCCCGGCCCGCGGGCGCCCCCTGCCGGCCTCCGCGCGCACGGCCAGGCGGAGCGGGGGCGGCGGAGCGGGACCCTCGTTGGTCCGCGCGTGGATCGGCGGTCTTGGCGGCCACCTCTGCCTTCGGCGGGACCCTCCTGTGCTGCGGCGCCCTCAGCCACAGCAGCGGTGGCGGGTGGCGTCGGGGAGCGCGCCCGCGGCACTGCGCAGGCGCCGAGGTGCGCACCTGCTCCTGTAAGACGCACACCTGTCGGTGCTGACGCTCCTAACTCCTCCAGGGCGGGAGTGGCCGCTGTTCGGCACTATTTTTTCTTTCTCCGCCGCTGGTAAGTGAATGGTGGGGCTGCTGTCCACCCGGCTTTGGCGAATAGCGTGGACGGGCCCCGGAATGAGCGCCGAAGGCTGCGGTTATTGCCCCGGACGCAGGCCCGCGAGGGCCGGGGTCTTCCACGCGCTCTAACCGCTCCCGGCAGTGAGCAGGGAGGGCTGCGGGGCTGACCCCCGAGGCCCAGACCGCGGCCGGAAGGGGAGCCCCCCCCCAACGGACTGCGCAGCACGGGACACGCCGAGGTCGGTGCGAAAGAGCCGGCTGGGGCATTCGGAGCGGGCTCGATCCGGCACCGTGTCCTGGGCCTGGGGACCCTTGGCGCTCCCGGGAGCCGGCAGCCGGTCTCTCGGGGCCCATCGACGTGCGCAAGAGGGATGGAAGGGAGGTGGCCTTCCGTGTCCTAACGTCACCCCAGCGGGCATGAGTTAGTGCCGGTCCCAGGAGCACCTGGTCTTGACGATCTCGTTGAGGGGAAGCGACCACCGTTCGTGATATCGAGGGTCGCCCTAATGGTCTGTGCACACTGCCCCCGGCCGACCCCACCCCTCAAGCGGGTAGGTGGGCCCCAGGAGTGGCGAGACCCCGGAGGTTCAGCCAGGACGTGGGCTCCTTCTAAGCCTCCTGATCCTGGCCGTGGCAAATCCCCTGTCCCTGTGCCCCTGCCGCAGCATACGACTGGGGGCTGAGGGTCCCGGCTGGGGGGGCTCCCTGCTTGAGGTTCTGCCATCGCCACCCCCTCCCCACTCTCCCTGGGACAAAGTCTCCTGAGAACCGGCCAAGGGACCATGCATCCTGTCACTTCCAAAAAGAGCCACAAAGAGCCTCCCAGGCCTGGGGGAGGACAGCCTCCCTGTCACCACTGGCAACGGGCGGGTTCCACGGACACCCGCTGACACATGCAGGGGTGTCACCCTCATTCTGGGGGCTCAGGGCATCTCTGGAGGGAAAGGCCTGAGCAATGCCGAGTTCCCTATTTGGACCAGCAGAATTCACCCTCCAGGAATCTCTAACAGTGGCGTCTTTGACAGGGGTTCTTGTCTCGATTTTCGAGCTGGTGTGACCTGTTCCCGAGTTCCCTTGGTCCTCCGTCCCACCTGAGCTCCTGGATCCTAGTCAAGGCTGGCCCTGCCTCTGTGGTGGGGAGTGGGGAAGCGGGTGGCTGATGGAGTAGCCCATGGCATAACCCAAGGACGGGGATCAGCCGCACAGCCCAGGGGACGGGAGCAGGGGGCCCGCAAAGGAACAAACTTCGGGCGGGCTGGGCTCAGCCAGGCCGGAGGGGAGGAGGGTCTTCTAGGCAGGGGGCTTAGGAAGTTTGCTTTCGGGGTGCTGGGGAAGAGAGCACAGAGGCCAGGCGGGGGCCGGGTGGGATGACATGCAGCCACCACATCTGCACTGGCCTGACTTCCTGTCAATGCGAACCAGGCATAATGCCTGCACTGACAGTGAAGTAAAATAAAGCACTTCGCCTGCCAGACGGCAGACGCCCGAGAAACCAGGCCACCACCTTGCTGGGGCCCGGGGCGGAGCCCACCTGTCCTCCTGGGCGGTCCCGCAGGGTGCGTGGGAGGCGGCGGAGGCAGAGTGTGTGCCGATGGCTTAACAGAGACCCTCAGCCAAAATGCGGGGAGAACAGTAAAGAGGGGTGAAGCAGATTTGGTTCTGGTTGAAAAAGATTCACCGAATTTCACAAAAAGAAACGAAACACCCCACAGAGCTTCGGTTCCTTCTGAAAGCACGAATCCTCGGGTGGGTCTCGGGCATCCCGGATCTGCTCGGGTCCGGGTGGTCCCGTTGGAAGAGCCAGTCTGAGCGAAACCTGGTGTGCGCCTCAGCCAGACGGGCAGCGCCAGGCCCGGGTCCCCACTGCAGTGACCCCTGCAGCCCTGCCGGGCACTTGCCGGGGTGCCCTGGCCCTGTTCCCCGCGGTGTGCACGCTCATGGCCGTTCATCACTTCCCGCCTCCGGATTATTCTGGGGCTGATTAAATTAGCGAATGCAATCACAATCTGAAGCAAGTTAATTGAGAGAATTTATTTGGGCCTGACAGTTTTATGCATGTTTGATTAAGTATTATAAGGTCGGTTTTTGATTTTGCATAATTTAACTTTAAATCCTGCGCTGGGGGCCATCAACCATTAATGACCAAAATAAACCTCTTTTAAGATGCATCTATTTATGATTTATTTCTGAATGCAATATCTTCCAGAATTTTTTTTTTTTTTGGTGCTGTCGCCAAAGTGACAAATATGTTAAAAGTAACATTTGCGTTCACCCTATAAATCTTCCGGAATGTATACAATTCATTAAAAGTTTTGAAAGAAGTACAGGTTAGCATTTATATTGCAACAAGTGACATACAAATGCGTATGTTTGTCTTCCAGGAGTGCCTTAAAATTTACCCGCCTGGCGGGGCTCCTGGGAGCCAGACAGATCACCCACGCTCGGGGTGGGGGGCGGTGATAGCACCCCGCACACCTTCCCATCTTCCCCCTGACAGCACAGCTCTGCTCAGTTAACAGAAGCATGAGTCGTGTCTTTCGTGAAACTAGCACGGGGGTAAATACAGCCTGGGCCCGTGGGCGGCTGGAGGGCGCCAGACGGGCTGAGCAGCAAGCTGAGCGCCAGCCTCCTGTGTTCCCCGCTTCATGGCCTCCGTCTGGGTTTTAGGAGGGCAGGGCACATTCATTAAGTGGCCAAGGGCCTGCTGCCCAGGAAAAGGTCAGAGCCACCAAGAATGGGGCTATACGGCCTCCTACTTGCTGCTGTGAGAGGCTGGGGTCCAGGTGCTGTCCAGCTCGCAGCTGAAGGCTGGACCCCTAGGAAGGCGAAGCAGTCTGTCCTGCCTCGGAGCCACCTCGCGTAGCCTGGGGGCGGGCGAGGGGCGATCTTGTGAAACAAGGGCAAATCCGTGATCTGTAAACGGCAGCGTAGCTGTCCCGGGACAGTCCCCAGTGTCACTCTGTGTCCGTAGACGTGGACCTGCTTCCCTAGTGCACTGTGTCCTGCGCTGTGCACAGGCCATCTGTGTGGGGCCTGCACTGGTCCCAGCTGGGTTACATGCCGTAGACGTCACCGGGCGATGCCAGGCCCAGGGCAACAGCAGGGGACTGGAGCCGCCTGTCCTCAGAGGGGTGGGGTGGGGGGCGGCCGCGCACAGCCTTGCCGAGTGTGAGTGACCAGCTCCATCCAGCCTTGCACTTGGGAAGATGGGGGGGAGCCAGCGGCTGGGGGAGCAGGGAGGAGGGAGGAGCAGGTGGACAGGAGGCCACCCTCCCTCTCCCCAACCGCCTCGAAGGGGTTGGGCCCAGAGGACAGGGGACCATTGTTCCCCCTCGCCCCCCACGCTAGAAGGGGGTAGGGCCCCAGCCACACAGGGCAGGAGCATGGCTCTAAGGGTTTGAAATGACATGCTACTCTGCTCAGACCGCTGGCCCGAAACAGATCGCTGAGACTCAGCGCCAGAACACAACGACCGCCCGGTTCTGCTCACAGGGTCCCAGCGATGGCAGGGCCTGGGGCAGGGGCCCCGACGGGGTACAGGCAGCACCTCTCTGCTCTGCACGGCTGGGGGCGCGGCTGGGAAGGCTCGAGTGGGGGGCGCGTGACCCGAAGGGCGGGGTGCCCTCACACACAGGTCTGATGCCGGCACCGAACACCCTGAGGCTGGCTTCAGCTGGGCCAAGCATCGGGGCACCCCACCAGGACTTCCCTCATGTGCCCCCACATAGGTCCCCACATGCCCCCAACATGGTCCCCGATGCCCCGTACAGCCACGTGGCATCCTGCATGTGCCCCCCACGTGCTCCCTCACATGGTCCTCACCTGCCCTCCACTGACCCCCAGTTCCCGCCTGTTCCCCACATGTCCTCCACCTGACTTCCGCTGTGACCCCTACACGGTCCCCCTCCATGTGCCATCCACACAGTCCCCAAGTGCCCCACATGCCCTTCCTGCAGGCGCCCCACGGACAACCACAGGCCCAGTGGCTGGGCACAGTGGCTGCGCAGGCGCGTCCGGCAGGCAGGGTGGGCACTGCACGTCGCCTCTGGCCCTGCCCGGAAACCCCTAGCGGCCCTGGGTCCCCGGTCTGGTCGCTAAGGCAGCCCAGAGCCGAGAGGAGGAAATCTCCCAGTGGCATGGCGACCACAGGGCCATGTGCCTCTGCGCCAGCACATGGAAGGCAGGGGGGCCCTAACACCGTCCCAACGCAGCCTGACGCAGTGGGGTAAATGCCCGTTTGAGGCTGGGCCAATGAACTTTCCAGAAAGGCCAGGACGGCCACTGGGTCTCTGTCGGACTCAGCTCAGCCACAGACAACTGGGGAGCAGCTGGTTGTGGCCCGGGGCCTGGTTTACCGCTCTGCCTTGAAGCCTGGGTACCAGGTGGCCCGCTCTGCGACACTGCCCCAGCAGGTGGCGCCAGGCCACTGCCAGCAGCTCCGAGGCTCGCAGCCAGACCTGGGGCCCGCCTGGGGAAGGGGTCATGGGGAGCACAGAGAGTGAGGTGGGGACCCCCCACCAGGGCAAGCCCGTGACCTAACACACGTGTCATGGGGGGGCCTCCAGGGCCCTGCTGCTGAGCTGGCCCTGAGGACACAGCGCCGGTCCTCGGGGCTCCTGCCCTGGCTAGGTCACCACTGTCACCTAGCGCTTCGCCCAGCATGCGTGGTGTTGCTCTGGGAGGCTTTTGGAGCTGTTGAAACGCGTGCACGCATGGACGAGTCACAAGGCGGAAAAGCATCTTACCGTGGTGAGCAAACAGCCGATGGAGAAGACAGGCCATCGACAAACCTTTGCAGCTTTGGGGGGAGGGAGTGTAGCCTGGAGAGTGGTCAGAGTCCCCCCGCCCAGGGTCGGGGTGCCGGGGGAGGGGTGGCACCAGCCAGAGGCGGCTTCCCAGAGAAGGGGACATTTGACGGGGGTCCTGAAGGGCGTGTAGGAGCCCGCTGGGTGGAGGCGGAGCAGAGACACAAGTCCGGAGAGCGAAGGCAAACACGAAGGAGCAAATCGTGGACCAGAGCCGGGGGCTCCCTCACAGAGCTGGGGCGGGCGGCTGTGCGGGGCGTCCGGCTGTGCGGGGCGTCCCAACAGGAGAGGGCTGGACCAGGGGCTGGGAGGGGAACTACCCCGGCAGGACGGGGGGCAGAGACCCCGTCCGCACAGAAGGTGCGTGTTAAGAGACACTTCTTAAAATAGTCCCCTTCCGTCCCCGCCTCTCCTGCTGCTGCCTCACAGCTGCCCTGGACACTTCAAAGCCCTCTGGGCCTCAGGCCTTCTCGTCACTCTGTCCCCTCTCCATCCTGGCCCCGCCAGACCGTCCTCACCAGCAGGGCGGGAGCTGAAGAGCCAGGACCACACGTGCCACTGATATCAACCCTTCCTACGTGACAGGGAAGGGATGTGGGCGGGTCAGGGTTAGAGCTCAACTGGGTGACATGCAGTCACTAAGCTCCTTCAGTGGGTGGAGAGGCTGGTGGCCCCGGTGATCGGCCAGGAGCGGGGCGACACCCAGTTGCGTTCTGTGAAGGGTGCCTGAGAAGCTGGCCTCAGAGTGTCCAGAAGTGAAGTCAGCGACCAAGACTGGAACCGCCAGCCCCCGGGAGACAGACAGCCACTTCCACGTGTGTGGACCTTGCAGAGTCTCTGAACTTGACAGAATTCAGGCGGATGAAACTTGCCAGCTACATCCAAGGGCCAGAAGTGTCTCTCTCTCCCAACACCTCGATGGGATTAAAATATTTAAAAAACGTCTGCATGGGTCTCTCTGTGGCTGGGTAAGCTCCGATGGAGCCTCCCGTCCCACGGTCTTCATGTCCGTCAGTCTCCCCAAGAGCCTGGACACTGCAGACACTTCATTGGAGGTTTGAGCTTTGGTGGCCGCCACGAGTCCGAGTAGCCACGCTGAGCTGGGGGCGGGAGGTGGGCGCGGTCACCTCACTGTGACGCTGGTGGCATCAAGGACACTGGAGGGCAGCACCTAAGAGGTTGTCTTGAACAGTGCGGGAAAACGGAAGTGACAAATCAAGAAGGACCGACAGTGGCAAGGGGGGCTCTGCTTTAGTAGCCTGCGATGACCGTGACTCTGTAGACGAGGCTGTCATTCAGAAACGCCACATTGTGAACGGTCACGACTGGGCAGTAAGGAAAGCCCTATCTGAGAGGCGGCCAGTGCTTCATCCAGCCAAAGAGGTCGACGTGGTTCTGGAAACTTCGCTGGCGGTCGTGGAGGTGGTTTTGTTGGGAATGACAGCTCTGGTTGTGGAGGAAACTTCAGTGGTCGAGGTGGCTTTGGTGGCAGCCGTGGCGGTGGAGGCCATGGTGGCAGAGGTGGATGGCGATAATGGACTTGGTAATGCCAGAAGCAATTCTGGAGGTGGCGAGAGCTGCAGTGATTTTGGCAAATTAACAATCTTCACATGCTGGACCCTTGTGGGGTGGAAACTGGAAGCAGCAGCTCTGGCCTATGGTGGTGGAGGCCAAGCTGGCTGTGTGGTTCCAGCAGGGGCGGCATCGGCGATGGCCGTGGCAGTGATGGCCGTGGCAGGTTTTAATCACCGCCAGGAAGCAGCTGAGCGGGACGGGACAGCCGGAGAACTGTCCCGAAAGCCGCAGGTTATAATGGAGTTCCAAACTCAGCCGAGCGCGGTGGTGGCAGGTGGTGGCCGGGCCTCGTGGCCACAAGGAAGACGTGTTTCAGGTGAGACTCATATGTATGGGGAAAAAACTCGAGGACCGCATTTGTGGCTAATTGTGTAACAGCTTATTTTTTATTCTGATGAAAGTTTAAAGCATTCCGACAAAGAGTTTTAACGTAAATTTATTGATCATGACGAGGAATAAATAAATGAGTCTTTAAAAAAATAACATGTGACCAAGACTTGGAACTTTTAAGAAGTGTCTCCTTCTCCTGGGAAAGGGCAATCCCGGGCCTGTGCGGACTCAGCCAGCGCCCTGACTCCCTACATTTGGGGATGTGTGGCCACAGATGGGGTCTGCCAGCCCACGCACCCCGACCCCTCGGGCTCCGGCTCCCCGCCCCACCCCGGTGCCCGGCAGCAGCGCTCCGGGTCCAGGCCCCGGGACGAGCCCTCCGCAGCCGCGGGCCGAACGGCACCGCCCTCAGCCCCGCCCTCAGCCCCGCCCACAGCCTCGCGCCTGCGCGCTGCCGACCAAGTAGGTCACCCCCGGCGCGCGCGCAGACACACTATCTGCGCCTGCGCGGCCGGCGTCGTACGCGGGGCGGCGACGTCGGTGTGACGTCATGGGGCGAGAGTCGCGCACGCAAGCACGCACGCACACACGCCAGCCTGGGAAACGTCGAGTTCCGGGGCGTTGAGAGTCAGCCCCAAGCTGGGGGAGAGGGAGGCGCTCTCGGTGTCGCAGCGGACGGAGGGACGTGAGGAAAGGCCTACGGTGGCCGCAAAGGGACGGCTACGGCTCCCACGCTGGGCCAAACGCCGCCGGCCTCCGGAGCCCCGGGCCCTTCGGGGCGGGTGGGGACTCTTGAGGTATCGGGCCCCGCAGCCGCCGCGCCGTAGGCACCATGCGGCCGCCCTGCTCCTGGAGCCCCGAGGGACACGGGGGTCCGCAGGCCGGGACGCTGGCGCGGAGAGGGCACCCGGTGAGCGGCCGAGTGGGCGGGGGTGGCCCCGGCGTCTCCAGGGCAACGAGCGCGGCGCGGGCGGCTCCCCGGGGGACCTGGTGGGTCGGTCCTGCCCCGCCCCCGCGGCCGCCGGCTCCCTCCGAGGCGAGCGAGCGGAGCCGCCTCGTGCCCGGGACGCGCCGATCCGAGACTCGGGGCCTCCTGCGCGGCCGGGCACCCGGGCGGGATGGAGCCCGGGGCGGGCGGCGGGGTGGAGCCGCTCACCGGCGTGCCCGCGCGCCTCGGCCTTGGCCGCCTGCCCCCCACCTCCAAGCCCGTGGCGCAGACGTCTTGGGAACCGTGAGCTCGGGCCAGGTGGTGATCGGAGGATGGCCGCGTCCCCGCAGCGTGCAGGGAGTGAGGGGCGGCTGTGGAGTGAGTGACCCTCCAGACGAGGCATCGACTGTCTGAACGCCATTCTTGGAGGTGGCAGGCCGAGACGAGGGGAAGCCTGGCTCAGCGCAGGTTCTGGCCGAACCCTGCGGGCCAGGGGAGGGGTGGACGTGCCCGGTCCCCAGTCCCCCGCCTGTGGCCGGAGCCGCGCTTGGTCGCACATTCGTTCCGGCCAGCGCTGGGGAGGGAGCTCGCAGAAGTTCCCTGCGGGGCGCCAGGCCGCAGCCCATCCGGTGGGGGGTAGCCCCCCGGCAATGGCTCCTGAGAGCCTGTGACCAGCTTTGCTGCTTGCACTTCACCTTCTCCTCTTCCAGCGCTTCGTCTGCACCCACAGATCATTTGCGCAGGATGTAAGGGGCAGTTCGTTACTAGGTACAACTAGAGAGCCCCTTGCTAGTTCTGCTTCCCCGCGGCCCAGGGCTGGCCATCTCACGCGTCAGCTGTCGCCCACCCTGCCAGGCATGGTCAGGCCTTCGCCTGTAGTGCGGGCCTCCCACCGCACCCCTGAGGTCACAGTGCTGTGGCAGTGCTGTCTGGTCCCCCCAACTTCCGTGTCAAAAGTTGAAGCAAACTGGTCCGTCTGTGCCCTGTGGGCACCCCTCACCCTCATCTAGGTCCTGTCGTGGGATCCCACTGAGAGGCTTTTATTCACCCTGGGTAAAGTGGCCCCAGAAGTCCAGGCAGGGCGGGGCACCCAGATAACAGCAAGAGGGTGTCCAGGGAAGTGGGCTGGCATCCAGCCCGGCGGAAGCTAAGAGGAGCCAGGGTCGGTTCCTGTTGGCCCCCCGCTGTTCCAGCACTGACTGCCCCCGGGGCCCTTGGGCCACCACCCTAGCCCTTCCTCCCAGTGTCGCTGGTGGAATTGGCACTTTTGGTTTCCGTGTGATTGCCGGTCCCTGAAGAGGGTCCTCGTTAGCGTTTGTGGCACATCCTGCATCCTAGCCTTGGTTTCCCTGTGGCCCAGGGCTGGCTGATATCCCAGACAGGGCCGCGCTCGCCGGCTCATCCCCAGGCTGACTGGTTCCTCTGCTTGTCCGCTCCCGCAGGCCCGCGCCTCTCCCGGGGCTCAGCTGCCGGCTGCCAGGCCTAGGGGCCCATGACGCCTATGCTGACCGCCGCCTGGACGCCGCCTCCGCCGCGAGCTAGCGCCGCCGCGCAGGCCCCAATGCCGGTCATGCCCATCCCGCGGCGGGTGCGCTCCTTCCACGGCCCGCACACCACCTGCCTGCACGCGGCCTGCGGGCCGGCGCGCGCCTCGCGCCTGGCGCGCACCAAGTACAACAACTTCGACGTGTACGTGCGGGCGCGCTGGCTGTACGGCTTCATCCGCTTCCTGCTCTACTTCAGCTGCAGCCTCTTCACCGCCGCGCTCTGGGGCGCGCTGGCCGCCCTCTTCTGCCTGCAGTACCTGGGCGTGCGCGTCCTGCTGCGCTTCCAGCGCAAGCTGTCGGTGCTGCTGCTGCTGCTGGGCCGCCGGCGCGTGGACTTCCGCCTCCTGAACGAGCTGCTGGTCTACGGCATCCACGTGACCATGCTGTTGGTCGGGGGTCTGGGCTGGTGCTTCATGGTCTTCGTGGACATGTGAGGGCCCACGGCGTGGCTCCCGGGCTTGTGTGCTGTGACCGTGGGGGTCTATGCCTCGCCGGTTCTTTTCCTGTGGGGTAGGTCAGGGCCCTGTGCTCCACCCTGCATCCTACAGACAGGTCTGCAGACATGGCCGCACTCTCGGCTCTGGCCCGGGAGAGGAAGGGGCTGAGACTTCTGCGAAGGGGACGCTGCGCCCCGCCTCCTGCTGGCTTTCTCCTCTGACCCTCCTGTGCGTGCATTCCGGTGGGGCTGCCCGGGGCCACCCCCCTGTGGTCCAGCCTGCACTTTCCAGGCTGTGCTGCGGGGGGCCCGTCGCTCCAGTCTGCACTCGGAGAGCCTCTGTCACTGCCCCTTCTCCAGGACGTTGGCATCACCAGTGGAGTGCAGGCCCCTGGGAGGGATGTGTTGCCCAGGAGCAAATGTGGGGGGGGTCTTCCAGGCCACGCACCCCAGCCCCTGCCCAGCCCTAGGGGAGCGTCAGGCACACCAGCGGGTCACCGTACTGCCACAGAGCTGTTCACTCCCGCATAGCCCCTCCTCCACCTGCCACCCCGAGAGGTGGTGGGGGCTTGCTGCCAGGCCCGGCTTCAGGGTCACCTGGGTTTGCACGGGCACAGCACGGCAGGGAGTCACGGCCTCGCAGGCATTGCAGCCTCGCCCGGGCAGGCCTGCGTGGGTCGGCGTCTCTTCAGGGTTGGGGGGACAGCTCAGTTCCTTTCTGCTTTTGGGGGTGCTTTTGGTCTCTTCCTGTGTGGGAATGTCCAGAGTTGAGACTTCTGTGTCTGGAAGAGACAGATGTTACAGGTCTGGGGAGGCGCACCAAGGCCCTTAGGTGCGACCAGGGCCCATGGTCAAACCCTGTGTTTAAAAGCACGTCTTAGGGTCGAGGATGCATCTGTCAGCGAGAGGCCCCGCTGCCCCTCTGTTCCAGCCCCGGCCACGGTCAGAGCAACTATGGCGAGCAGAGATGGTCGTGGGTGAGGACTGGTGGCCAGGAAAAAGTGAAGCACAGTGGCCTGGGGGCAGCTTTCGGTCCCAGAGGACAGTGCACTCCAGAGGGCCAGCGTCCTGTCCAGACCCCTCTCTGGCCTTCTCCATCAGAGGGGGACCGGGTGGCCATGTGGACTAGTGGCCACCATGGGCCTTGTCAGCAAGTGAGAAGGACATCTGAATAATGATGCCGGGACAACAGGTAGAGATCGGGGACAGGACATAGGGCCCCATATTGAAGATGACAGGTCGCCACTGCTTCAGCCAAGTTGTCCCCACACCCCCTGGCAGGCCGGTGGCTAGGGGAAACTGTCAGGGCCGTTGTCCGCTGCTGGAAGAAAACCCCAGTCAGGTAGAGAAAGCAAAAAATACTTGGCTGTAAACCGTGCTCTTTAATTTGTAGCCAGCTCTGGCGGACGATTGTCACCCTGAGGTCAGTGGGAAGGCTCCTCCGGAAGGTGCAGACGGCGGGTGAGGAGCTACCTGCGTGGACCCCACTTCTCAGCGCTGCAGAGAACCTTTTGCACTAAATCATGCTGTTTCCTAAAAGCTTTGTTTGTGTTGATTATCCCACGTTTCTCAGACC
This sequence comes from Pteropus medius, assembly GCF_902729225.1. Taxonomy (NCBI): domain Eukaryota; kingdom Metazoa; phylum Chordata; class Mammalia; order Chiroptera; family Pteropodidae; genus Pteropus; species Pteropus medius. Next base: position 484,964 of record NW_024355526.1, on the reverse strand, counting down.
CTCCGAAGCCCCCCTCGCTGAGGCGGCAGGAGGGGTCTGGCTGTGCCACCTCGAGTGTCAGAGTGGCGGGGCCAGGAGTTAGGATGCTCACCATGAAGCTGCTTGGTGTCTCGAGTGCCTGTTAAATTCTTATGAAACGAGCCACCTGCATTAAACTTATTTTTTTAACATGTTAATGGAGTGGTCGCTTAAAGCTCAGAAAAATTTCTTTTTTTAAGGATGTGAACGATCAAAAACAAGTGGGCATGTTTTAAAGCAGTCACCGTGATGGTCGTGGGGATTCCGCAGCGGAGTCTGCCTGGGGCATTTGGCAGGGCGGGTGGTGAGGGTCTCGGCCGCCGGGGGCTTCGCTTTTGATGGGAGAGCTGGGGAATCGGCCCGCGGCCTGCGGGGACAGCAGAGGGGGCGGGTTTGACAAATTCTGGCCGAGGCTCCGTGGGGCCGCTGCTTCCAGGCCGGGGTCTCCTGTCCGTGGCCCTGGGATGGGCCGAGGGCCACCGTTGCCCACAGGCTCCGGGTGCTGCCAGGGGCGCAGGTGTGGGCACAGGTGAACGCGCAGGCGGCCATGCTGGCTCCCTGGGCGTGGCTTCCGGGGCCGTCTCCCCACCGCGGCCTCCCCTGGGCCTCCCCACCGACTGCGCCTTGTTTGCGGTGGGTGGGAGTCATTCCCTCCGCGGTTCTCCGGGCCAGCGCTGTCCAACGAGACTGCTCCACAGTGGCTGTGCTGCCCAGGGCAGGAGCCACCGGCCCCTCGGGGCCACTGAGCGTGGGAACCAGGGCTGAAGTCCGATGGGATTGGCCACACGTGGCTCGAGGCCAGGGGCCCGCACGGGCTGGGTCATAACCGTGTTTGGTGTGCCGTGAGCCGGTCTGTTCTCTGGGCTTCGTTAACCCGATGCTCCCTGTGTGAGTCACCGTTCTCTGAGGACGTGGAGTGACGGGCCAGGGAAGGCGGGCTGCGTGTGGCTGCTCAGTGCCACAGCCTGGGAACCCGGGCAGCAGCAGTCCTGGGACCAGAGACGTGGAGGGCGGCTTCCCGGGGCAGGGACGTTTGCCGAAATGTCTGTCTCGGAGCAGACTTACTTGCCCGTTGTGGGCTCCACATCTCTGTGAGAAAATGGGAATGGTCGGAGGCTTCTGGAAGCTTCCAGGGGCTGTGAGGAGTCCGGCTCAGGATGAGAAACCTGGCCTGAGTCTTGGTGTCACCATGGTGTCACCTATAAGGGGCGGGGCACTGGTTAGGAGGCAGGTTAACACTTACAAAGCCTCAGTCCCTAGCTGTGCCTCCCCACCCCCCACATGCCCCAGGGTCCGCCTCCGCGGGAGGGAGGGGACCTGGGAGAGCTGGCAGCTCAGACTCATGACCTGGGAGGGGTGAGGGTGGTCACCTGCTGCCCGATGCACAGCAGGCCGTGAAGTTGGGGACTCAGGCCCAGGTGAGTGAGTTGGAACAGTGGCCCAAAGGTTCTGAGGTGGCAATACCACCGGGCGGTGACAGCCATGGTGGCGGTGGGCTGTTGATTTGGGGTCAGAAGCTGGGGGCTGAAGTTCCGTCTTCGGCCCGAAGGGTGGAGGAGGGCGGGCAGGCCTGGACGGAGCTGCGCAGTGACCACGGATAAGGGCGCTGACCGTGGCGGAGCAGCAGCGTCCGGGGAGGCAGCGGCCAGGCGTGGGGGGCGGGCACAGAGGCCGCAGCCCGGGAGGGCGGTGGTCATAGCGGGAGGGTGCTGCCTGGCAGGGGGACAGTGCCTGGGGGCGGCAGGTCAGGGTCAGAGGTCAGGGCCCAGACAGAAGCAGGGTGGAGGAGGGAGAGGACATGCGCCTCCCTTGAACCAAGGTCGGGAGCTGAGGGTTGGTGGGGGGAGCTGAAGCTAGCGCCTCGGTGGCCACCACCCGCTGAGCTGGTGCTTGGGAACTTCTAGAAACCAGAGGCTCGTCTGACAATGCCTAGGTGTGTTCGGTCCTGGCAGGGTGGACAAGCTGGCCTGGAAGATGCCCTCTTTGCCCGCCCCCCACCCCCGCCGGGCCTCCCCCTCCCTGCCCTCCTGGGTGGTGGCAGCAGGCTAGACACGGGGAGGGACACAGCGCCCCCCCCGAGACTGACCGCAGCTGCTGCAGAGGACAGGGCCGCGCACTGGGGCTCCCACGGGCCGTCGCTGTTCCCTGACCTTGAGAGGTCCCCTGGCTTCTGCCTGGGATTGGATGCGGGAGGGAGTGGATGGCAGGCTCGGGTGCTGATTCGGCACTTTCTGGGGAGGGCCCTCTGTCCTTCCGTCTGCAGTGGCCTCCTCTCTTTCTCCCTTCGATGTCACTTGGAAAGGGTCCTCTGCACCAGCCCCCAGTCGCTCCCTCCCCCCGGAAGGCCCTGCCCCTTGAGCCCTGGGAGGCTGCGTAGGTGCTCAGGAACCACTTCCAGAGCCACCCCCGCAGGCTGGCACAGCTCCCCGAGAGCTCCCGAAGAGGAGTGCCCCACCTCACCAGCATCCTTGCCCGGGAGGGAACAGGGACATACAGGGACATACGGGTGCCGCTGATTCAGCAGCTCCTGGCTGCGCCCCTCCCCCAGCCCCAGCCGGGCAGCATGCCCAGGCATGCTGGCAGCTATGTCACACGGGGCCTCTGGCAGGGCTGCTGTGGCTCTCGGTGTGTGGCCCGCACTGCGCCTGGGGGTTGGCAGGCTGATGCTGGGGGCAGGGCTGGTGCAGGCTTTTGCCAGGTGCCCCGAGGGGGCGGGCCCGCTGCAGGCGGCTGTGGGTGAGCTCAGGAAGCGGGCCGGAAGCGAGTGCGTCCTCAGCCAAGAGATGGCCGTGTTGCGTGCTGGCCGGCCAGGCCACATGCAGTCTCCCGGGAGCCTAGGTTGGGGGCAGAGCTCCTCTGTCTCTGGCCATCTAACCTGGTCACCCGCCACCCAGACCTGGGGCACGGACAGGCCAAAGGGATGAGGACCAGCCAGCCGATGGGAGCAGCCTGGGCCAAGGGCCCTGCCTGGCTTTGGTTTGCCCCTGACGGCAGCGGGAAGCCCAGAGCAGCCGGCGGCCTGGGTGACCTAGGGCCGGAAGGGGCTGCTGCTGCTGTGGATTTGGTCCTGTGACAGGCCTGAGTGGCAGCCTTCCTCAGTGTCCCAGCACAGAGAGGGCTGTGGGCGTGGGGTGACCCTGGGAGAGGGGTGGGGAGCAGCGTCGGCCTGGAGTCCAGGAAGAGCGGGGGGAGGAGGGGCAACGGGCACCCCATGAACAGTTCGCCCGCTGGAGGTGGCAGTCCTGCTGCCACCCTCCCCTGGTGGCTGGTCGGACGCTGTCTTCAGATCTTCAGACGAAGGCCCTGAGGCCGACGTGCGTGCCTGAAAGGTCAGCTGTGTAGTGACCGGCACTCGCTCCGCAGGGTACTAACGCCTGCTGGCCGAGATGCTGCATGAACGCTCATGGAGAAATCGATCAGTCCAGCCTGACAGCGAGGTGCCGATGTCACAGAGAGAGGAGCCGTGAGCAGCTGGGTGGCCTTTGGGGGGGGTGTCCCCTGTTCTGTGAGGGGCTGGGCTCTGGACTGTCCAGAACAGGTGACATCACCTAGGAGCCCGTGAGCTGGGCGGGGCTGTGGACGCTGCCCTTCCAGGTGGACCCAGAAGAAGCTGGCTGCCCCTCCTCGGACAGGCAGGAAGTGGTGACATTCCTGCTCTCACTGGGGTGGGGAGACCGGGACACAGGGAGGTGGCCAGTCTGGGCCCCGGGACCAGGCACAGCCAGGCGTGCGGGCCGGCGTGGCCAGTCGTTCTGGGAGGCCCACGTACAAGCTGGGCTCAGAGCTGCCTGGCCCCGGCCCCCGCGCCCCCACTGGTAGGAATGTTTCTGCCACTCTGACCACGGGAAGCTCTGGAGAAGGGGCCATGTGACAGACAGCATGCACCGCCAGCTGTCTCCAGTGGCACCCACGGGCACCGTGCCCTCTCGCCGCACCGCCGCCTTGGCTGATGGCACTGGCCTTGCTCTGGCCCCCGGACCCAGCTGGCGCCCCTGCTCCCACTGCCTCCCAAGCGACCCTGGGGACAGGTGCTCTGCCCCACTGCTCGGCTCCAGGTCCGCTGTTTGGAACCTAGGGGCCTCTGCACCCTGCCACCTGCCCAGGGCAGCGGGCTGCAGGGGGAGACAGCCCTCGGGTGATGTAAAGCTGGTTGAAGTGTGAATTCATTATGTAGAACAGCACCGTGACAGACATGTTGTCACGCGGATTATGTGTCTGCTTCAAATTGCCTTGCGATAACCCACGTGTTCTCCCGGCTCCCTCCATGCACAGAAGTCCGCAACAAACTCGATTATGCGCCGTAATGTCCCACCTGGGTCTGACTCAGCCTGCACTCGGCATCCACCTGTGTCCTGAGCAGGCGCCCGCCCGAGAGGACCATCTCAGGGCAGCTGCCATTCTGTTGGAACCCACCGCCCTCCTCCCGCCGTGCAGCGTGCCTGTGCGTGCACACTCCTGCGTGTGTGCATGCCTGTGTGCACACTCCTGTGTGTGCACGTGTGCATATGCCTATGTGCACACGTGTATGTGTGCACACAGCTGTGTTGGTGCACGTGCCTGTGTGCGCACATGTGCGTGTGTGCACAAGCCTGCATGCACGTGTGTTTGCATGTGCGCACATGCCTGTGTGCTGGTACACATGCCTGTGTGTGCGTGTGCGCGCGCACATGCGTGTACGCCCATACCTGCATGTGTGTGTGCACATGCGTGTGCACGTGCCTGTGTGTGTGTGCGTGTTTTCCACTGTCCTCAGTGCCCGGTCCTGGCCCCGTTCACCAGCGTCGGGCCAGGCGGTGTGGACGGGTCCCGGCCCCGCCCTCTGATCTTCATGCGCCAGATGCTGTGGAGAGAACAGAGCCACGGTCCCCACCTCCTTGCCGAGAAAACAGCCTGTCTGCCCTGCGGGGCTTGGTGCTCGGGCCAGTGGGTCCGGGGTCCAGCTGACTCGCACGAAGCAAGACCTTGTTCCAGCCGCCATACTGCGCGCACGGTGTCTGTCCTCCACGGCCGGCTCTTCCTGTGAGATAAGGGAGAGGAAGTCGGGGGCAGCTGGACTCGCAGCCCAGAGGGGCAGGGCGGCTGGACACGGCTCTGCCCAGAACGGGAGGGCAGAGGGCAGCCCAAGGCCAGCGCTTGCCCCCGTGGGTGGGAGCTGCAGAGGGGTGTGGTCTGCCCCATGAGTGGCAGCTCTCGCTGGCCCTTCTCAGGGGAAGGTGCCAGAAGCCAGAAGTCAAGGCAGAAAGGGCCTCAGCGGCCCACACGCATCCCCGGCCTTGACCTCAGGGAGCCGTCCTGCAGGTCAGCCTGTCGAGCGAATGACCGAATGACTCAGTGGGGTTGTCCTGTCTCCATCGTCCGGACTGCTGTGACGGACGCCAGACTGGGGGGCTCTTGGGGGCTCTCAAATTTCTCAGATACCAGACATTTGCTTCTCGCCGTGTTGAGGCTGAGAGTCCAGGATCCTGGTGCTGGCGGCTTTGGTGTCTGGGGAGGGCCCGCTTCCCGGTTCGTGGCTGGCTGGCTTCTCTCCGCGTCCTCACAGAGGGGAAGGGACACTAATGCCATTCATGGGGGCCCCACACTCGCGACCTGATCACCTCCCAAAGGCCTCACCTCCTAATACCTTCACCTGGAGTTAGGATTTAGCATAGGAATTCGGGGGGGTGGGGTACACGCATTCAGATGGCAGCGTGTGCCATGTGTCTGCAGGGCCGAGTGCTCGGCAGGCTGTCTGAAGGACCGCGTCCACGGCCGCCCAGTGCTCTGTGAGCTGGGGCTCACGGGCATGCCGTCTCCCCCCGGAGGTGTCCGCAGCAACGGGCGTGCGGCCCCACCGTTCGGGCCCCGGGCCCCGGAAGCGCCTTCCACTCATGTGTCCTGCGCATCTGTCTCCAGCAGCTGCCGCTGAAGCCTTTCCCGAGCACCTTCTGGCCCCCTCTGCAGGGAGCGCACCCAGCTCTCCCTGCACCCCGCAGCGGGCATGGCCACCCCGAGATGTCATGCCCACCTGGCGTGTCCTGGCCATAGGTCCCTCTCGGGAGCGGGCGATCGCTGAGCTGCCCCCCCCTCAGCCTCTCTGGAGCAGCTGCACACGGCCTCAGAGATAGGACAGGAAGCGGGAGGCTGGAGGGGGCCGTCTACTCGGGGGGGCGCACAGAAAGCAGCGCGCTGCCCCGATTCACGCACTGTGAGCTGCGGGCGGGACCCCCAAATACCCACCCAGTGGCTCCAAACCCACTTCGCAGCTGTCCGAGCTGACCCCCTTGGGCTGCAGGTAGAGGCCACGCTCCCCCTGGCCAGTGCATCTGCCCCGCAGGCCCGGCAGCGTGGTTTCTGGTACCTGTGCAGACAAGTCCGCCACCTCCAGCTCCCGCCCTGCTTGCCCTCACCCCGGCCTAGGCCACCCAGCCCACGGCTGTTTGGGGCCTGGGAGGCAGAGCTGGGTGCTCCAGGACCAGGCTTCCCTGGGGGGTCAGCTCCAGGTGACCAGGGGGCTGCAGGGGGTGGCCTGGTGGAAGGCAAACCTTCACGTCCAGAGCAGCCTTCGACACTTCCAGCTGCTAGATGAGGCCATGCTCTCGGTGTAGTGCTGGGGCTGGGGCTGGAGCTGGGATGGGGAACCTCTGGTCCACTCCCCACCACAGGCCTAGCACAGAGCTGCAGGCTCCCCTGAACCCTGGTGTAGAGGTGCCCGCTGTGCACCCCACACCAGGCCCTGGCTCAGCCGCCACTGGAGTAGGGTCTGTGCACTGCCAGAAGTCAGCGCTGGAGAAACCGGGGGCACCGAGTCCCTGACAGGGGGTGCAGCACCCAGGGGTCCCGGCTCTGGCCTCCCAGGGGACTTCCGGGATCTCTGCTGTCTGCAGCCGATTTGTGCCTCAGCTGCAGACCCAAGTCGAGGGTGGGAGGGAGAGGAAACGTCGCACCCCCACCCCGGGCTGTGGGGCGAATGAGGCAGTGAAAATGAGGGTGGCCTCCCAGGCCTCGGAAGCAGGTGGACCACGTGCAAACAGGGTTAAACGCCGCACCTCTGCGTCCTGCAGCTCTGCATCGCACCCCGACGGCCCTCCCAGCAGGGGGGCAGCTTCCTGGGTGGTTGAGGAGAAGCGCCGTGTCCCTCCCACCTGCTGCACACGAGCCAGGTGAGCGTCCTGCCCCAGGAGCAGCCCTGGGCTGGCGGGAAAGGGGCAGGCTCCTCCGCCGCCCAGGCGGGGTGGCCCACGGCCTCCATGCCCTGCTGTCTCTGGCTGGAGCTCTCCCTGGCTCCTGCCTCCCCCGTGTGTGTGTCCTGAGTGCATGGCGACAGGAGTCCTCACGGGCGGTGCTCCCCAAGACGCACCCTGGGCTTCTGGCAGACAGGGCCGGGGCATGTGGCGAGCAGTGACCCGCTGTCTCAGCAGCAGGGCGGTGGCCCCGGCCCAGCGTCCAGCAGGAGCTCAGAGGTGCTGGCTTCCTGCCCTGCCCTGCGGCCTGTGGAGTCGAAGCCGAGGCCCCCGCGATGCTCCCCACCTCCCCCAGCCGCACAGGGGCACCAGCTCCTTTGCAGGATGTTCTGGATTGTTCTGGGTGCGTTCCTGGAAGCCCGGCCCCCCGCCCGGCCCTTCCAGTGGTTTTGTAGGGCCCGGCTCCCTGGGTCACCTCTTCCCCGTGAATGTGCCCGAGGGCTCTGTCCCCGAGCAGCAGATACACAGCAGCGTGACAGGGAGCTCCCTGGTGGGCTTGGGCTACAGCTGTGAGGGCCCAGGGTGGGCGGGGACTCGGCCAGCAGCACAGAGCCCGGCCAGAGCTGACGCCGCACCTGGTGACCGAGGAGCCCACACTGCCCCCTCCCCCAACCTGAGTCCGAGCCGCCAGGTCCTCACCCAGAATGTTTCAGGACAAAAGACAGGTGACAAGGATGATAGTGCTGGCCACAGGGACGGGGCCGCAGTGCCCGCCCGGCAGGGCTGGTTCGTCATCCCTGAGGCCGTAGTGTGGCAGGGGCAGGGGCTGCGCTTCCGTCCTGCTTCCTTCGCTGGGGGAGCTGGGGGCTGAGGCAGTTCTGGAAGATGTGGCCACGTGACTCCCACAGGCCAGGGCAGGGGACAGCACACACCCCTTCCCACCCCTCCTGGTGGCTGCGTGGAGTGACAGGAGCTGGCTCGTGCCACCCTTGTCCGTGACTTGCTGTGAGGCTGGGGCCGTGGCTTCCCCTCTGTCCTCTGAGCCCACAGATTCCGTGTGGGGTGTCACAGTTGGGTGGGGCCCCCCTTCTCTGTGCCGCCGTCAGAGCCGAGAGCGGGTCCCAGACCCTTTGCCGGGCCCCGGAGACGGGGAGGGCTCGGCTCTCCTCTGAGAGGGCCGTGCAGGGAGGGAGGGGCGGCAGCCACAGGGGGCCCCTCGACTCAGACCGCCCACCCGGCCTTGACGCCACCTGCCTGCCCCATGCCACCCTCAGAGGCCAACGTGGCCAGGCTCGGCAGCACAGCCCCTCCACACCCTCCTGGGTCAAGCCATGCCTGCCGTCCATCCCAGCACGGACAGAGCTGGCGGGAGCTGGGAGGGTGGGTGGACTTGCCTGTCGAGGGGCACGGATGCTGGGCGCTCGTTTCCCAGGAGAGCGAGGTTCGGCAGGGACCCCAAAGGTGAGGGAGGGCCCCGCCCACAGTTGGCCCCCACGCGGTCAGGGGCCAAGGGGGCAGAGTGGACGCGTCACTCCCTGCCCCTCGGGACGCCCCGAGGGCAGCACCGCGGGGCGCGGCAGCGTGGGCTGAGCGTGGGCACCGGGCCGGCTCTCGCCAGCCTGGCCTGCCTGCCGTGCGGACCTCGCCACCTCGGCCGCCCCGGAACACCAACGGCCGCTGCCTGCACACACAGACCCCGGACCCCGCCATGCTGCCCAGGGACCGAGTTCCTCAGAGCCCGGGGCTGAGCTGTCCCAATGTCCGCCGTCCATTCCCCGCTGGGCGGTGTCCGGAGGAGTCCGGTGGGTCAGCTGTGTGGCCAGGTGCCGAGACATGAAGACAAGATGAGGGACAGGCCGTAGGATTTGGGGCCGTGGTGACGACTGGTGGCGGCAGGGCCCTGCATCCCCGCCCCACTGACCTAGAGCCATGCCTGGTCGAACTGCCCAGGGCCTCGAGTCTGCGGCAGCGGTGGCCACTTGTCCTTTCCACCTAGAGGGTCCCACGAAGTCTTCTCCCATCTTCCCTGAGGGAACGGCCATCACAGGCCACCCGCCCGGCCACAGTCTGAGTGCCCTGCGTCCACCCCTCCGTCCTCCTGACTCCACCTCCAGACCTGGTCCACACCCCCCTCAAAGCTCCCTGGACCCCGGGGAGATCCATTCTCTCCACCCAGCAGCCGGGGGACCTCTTCGCCTCGCCCAGGGCGGAAGGTGCTCGGAGCAAGCGGAGTCCAGGCCTCTGACCAGCTGCTGACCAGCCCTGCACACGCCCTCCCCGCCGCCCCCACCCCGCCCCGCGCCTCTGGGAGCCTGGCCCTCCCCACCGCCCCCTCCCCGCACCCCGCTCTGCACTTGGTCGGTCTAGTGGATAACACTCGAGAGAGTGGCCTTCTCCACCGGGTGCACGCGCACAGCTCGGTGGCATCCGGCACAGTCACACTGTGCAGCCGTCACCACCGTCACCTCCAGGACTTTCTCATCTTCCCAGACGGGAACTCTGTCCCCGTTAAACTCTCACCCCCAGCCCGTCCCGCAGCCCCGGCCCCACCGCCTACTTCCTGTCTCAGTGGATCTGACCCCCCTGGGGACCTCCCATGAGTGGGGTCCCATGGGACCTGTCCTTCTGTGACTGGCTTGCTTCACTGAGCACCGTGTCCTCCAGGTCCATCCACGCCGTGGCCGGTGTCGGGACTTCCTTCCTTTCAAGGCTGAGTGACCGTCCACCATGTGGCTGGGCCCTGTCTGGTGGATCCTGTCCTCTGGGTGGACCCTGCGGTGGCTCCCGCCCCTCGGCTGCTGGGAGCGATGCCACCGTGGACGCGGGCGTGCCGGCCTCGCCGGGAGACCCCGCTCCCCGCGGGGTGGCCCCGGAAGTGGCCTCGCTGGGGCACGTGGTCATCCTGTGTCCGTCCCACCGGCAATGCATATAAGGTCCCTGTCTCTGCACCCCACCAGCACGGGTCTCCGTCTGCTCCCAGCCGGCCCCAGGGGGAAGGGGTGTCGCATTGTGTGCACAGCACTTTTGGGTCTGTGACACTTTTCAGGTGTGTTTTTAACCACCGGTCTCCCTGACTCAGAAGCCCCAGGAGAGCAGCCAGGGCCCTGGTCCCCCGTCTCACCCCACGGCCGGCACCCTGCTGAGAAGGACTGGCCAGCTTTCTGTCCCCACTGGAGGCAGGTGTGCAGGCTGCTCACCCTAGCCACGGGGGAAGCCTCCCGCTGCCCGCCCGGACGCCCCTCTCCATCCTAGGGGCTGATTAAACCAGCAGATGCCCGGGGGCGAGAGCCAGCTGGGGCTCGGTGGCTTCCCCCAGGACCCCAGCCTGCCACCTGGCCTGAAGGATGAACCGAAGGGCGTCTGCTCTGTAACAGAGGGAGAAGAGACGTCCCAGGCGGAGGAGTTGCAGGTGGAAAGGCTCGGTGGCAGCGGGCTGGCCGGGGGGCGGGCAGCCAGCAGGACCGGCGGCCGTGCAGCGGGGAGGACCAAGGCCGGGGAGCGCAGAGGCCAGCCTCTCAGGCCTGGTGGCGAGTCCCTGAGCACAGAGGGGACAAGGCCCCGCCAGCCCTTCACCCCACTTCGGCTGCTCCTCGTCCTCTCCCTCCCTACACCTGTCCTTGGACACCGGCCTTGTCCCTACCCCCGGGTCTGCAAGACCAGCAGACTTTCCCATCAGAAACACAAGCTTCAGAGCCCCCTCTCATATGGGGTCGTCACCCACTCCACCATCCGCAGGGGATGCCAGACTCTGTCACCAGAGCCACCGCAGGACAAGCTGGATCCTTGGTCCAGCGTGGGCTAATGCTCCACCCCGGGCAGGCCTCGCGGGGGGCCTGAGCGCCCAGCTTGCATGCTGCTCAGGACGAGCACAGCGACGGCACCAAAAAGAGCCAACAGCGGCCGCCAATGTCCTGAGTTCAAGGCCACAGAAGTCCCCTGCTGCCCTGCACGGGCTTCTCACCGAATTCTCTGGGATCACAGCACGAGAATGGAAAGGGCAGTGGGAGGGTCCCCAAGCGGCCGGGGGACCTGCCTCCAGGAAGCTGGGCTGCACGCCCAGCCTGTTGTTGTTGGCGGGTCTTCAGGAAGGGGGAGGGGCGGGCCTCTCAGACCCACACAGGGCCAGAACCTTCCCATTGTCTCTCCCCTCGAGCAGGAATCCCCACGCAATGCCACCGGGGGCTGGCGCCTCAGCCGGCCACCCAGACGCCTGCCTGGCCCAGGTGCGTGCTGGGCAGGTCAAGGGCAGATGGATGGCCCGTGAGGCCTGCCGGTGTCCTGAGTCTTTGTGGCCCACAGTAGCCTGAGCCATGAGTAGCCCTTGCCCCCTCGACCCAGGGGTCAGCCCATGCTGCCCTCAAAGGCTCAGCAGGTGCCACACTGGGGTCCTGGCAGACTTGGGTGGGGGGGAACCACTGCCTGCCCAGGAGTGGCCACAGGGTCGGATGGGGACACTTTAGTATTAAAAGGGGTAGCGGCCTCAGTTTGAACCGTCAGCTGCATCAGGGCAGGCAAACTCCGCACTGCTAAGCCGGGGGCCTGACTCTCACCATGGTCTGGGGCCCGAGGTCTCAGAGTCCAGGGTGGGGCTGGGGCCGCCCAAACTCCGATCACCAGGGGACGGCTCGGGTTGCCAGCCCCCCTGTCCCGCCTGGTTGGCACGGAGCAGGGGCCTAACAAAGGGATGCTTTGTGGGCTGCTGGCATGTGGCCCCAAACCTCGCGGCTGGACCCATCCCGAGGTCCGCTGGGGCGGGAGATGGAGCCGCACGGGGCGGGGGTGAGACAGAGCCCTACCACCTCTGCACAGTGTTGGGTCTTCCGGAACCTTGCTCCTGATGCCTGCAGGGGAGACCCCTCCCCACGAAGGCCGAGGAGGCCCTCCCGGCAGCTCCCCAGGGACCTGAAGTCTGCGGGGGCTAAAAAAAGTTAATGCTTTTCCTCCGACCTCCTAAATTCGTCTAGCTGGGCCAATAATCAAAGTAACAGAGACAGATTGCCGGGATCAAACTGAACTTCCATGCTTGCGCACGGGGAGCCCACGCAGGCAGGACCAGGCGCAGACAGCGAGGCACACCGGGTGTGACATCGTGGACGGAGGAGTTAAGAGGGGGGCGGGGCATTAGGGTTCGGTAGCAAGATGGGTGACTTGCAGGTGGCCGAGGCAGAGGGGACAACATGGCCGGAGCGTCCTCACCGGGCATGGGAGGTGGTGGGACTCGGCGCTCCTGGCGCCGCCCTGGAGCCCTGCGCCTCACCCTGCACTCAAAGCGGCCACCAAGGAGAGCTCCGCCCTTACCTTGGGGCTCCTAACTGGAGCTGGTTTTTCGGTGGGAATCCCTTCGCTGGAACTGGGGGGAGGGGATGGGGAGAGGGAGGCGAGGGTCAAAGGCTCTTTCTCATCTTGTCTCCTAATAAACAGCAGAAATCGATTTTCCAGCAGGTAGCTTCAGGCGGCCAGACTTTGGTCCCCTCTGGTCGATGGTTCCTTTTGCCCCAGTGAGGAGCTCTTGGGAGGATAGCGGCCCCCGAAAGTAGAGGCTGGCCAGGTCCCCAAAGGCTCTCTGTGCCCTTGCTTCCACGCTGACGGGGGAGGAAAGCAGGGGGCGGACGAACCCGGCTCGCCCCCTGGACGGGGGGGCCCCACGCAGCACAGGCCTGAGGGCCACCGTGCGGGCCTTGTGGGTGCCAGTCCGTTCTCGGGCCCCCGCCTGCCACTCCCCTCCCTGTGGACCAGGTATCCTGGCAGGAGGGAGGCCCCAGGACTCAGGCCCCTCGTCGGCGGGGGCACGGCACCCCTAGGCTCCCGCGCTCTGCGGCCGTGCCACGCACTCCATGTGGCCGGGGACAGGGCAGTGGATAAGACAGGAGCCTGCCCCCGCGGGGGCTCCGAGCGTCAGAGCAGGCGCATGCGGGGGCTGGGTCGGGGACAGCGGAGGCAGTGGCCCCATCTGGAGGCCCATGATCCAGGGACTTCAGGGCAGAAGCCCCGAGGAAGTGAGAGTCGGCTTGGAGGCACAGGTAGGGGACGCACAGGGCCCGGTAGAGGGGCGAGTGCGGGCAGCAGCCAGGTCCTGACCACTGCGGAGACTCAGGCTTTTGTTCCGAAGAGTGAGATGGAGCCCATGGAGGGGTCCCCAGGGGGAAGGACGTGCTCTCTGTGCTGCTGTGTGGGGAGGCCTGGGCAGAGCGGGGCTGGGGGCTGCGCGGGCCGGGGACCTGCCTGGGGCTGCTGCAGTAACCCGAGGAGACAGGGGTTTAGACTGGGAGGGGTGATATGTGGCCTGATTCCTGATGCAGCTTTACGGGGAAGCTGTCAGGCTGGGGGACAGACTGGATCTGGGGTGTGAGGACGGTGACAAGAAGCCCGAGGTGGTTGGCCAGGAGAGGGGCGGTGCTTCTGAGGGGTGGGCCGCCCTTTGCTGCCGTGGAGATGGGGAGAGCCGGTCTGGGCTCTGGCCATGTCACCTCCAAGACGGCCGTCAGCCACCCACGTGGACAGGTCGAGGGAGCAGCTGGCTGAGTGAGTCCTCATGGGCCTTAATCCCTCTCTGAGATGAGTCTTGGATGGAGGAAGTAAGCCTCTCACCAGAACTGATGCGGCCGTGCACACGGACCGGCCCGCCGCGTTCAGTGTGGGGGTGCATGCAGCCTGAGGTCCATGCATGCGGCCCTGGGCACCACAGCCTGTACATGGGAGCCTCCGAACCAACGTGGCACCCCAGAAGACAGGAGCAGAGCCAGCAGAGTTCGGCTGTGTGGCTGGGATAGCCTCGGTTGACTGGCGTGGACCAGGAGCCCCTGAGGAGAGAGGTGTTCCTCCAGCGCCCCGCTGGATGGGAGCCCAGCTCCCCCTCGTCACCTCTCCGACACTCGGCCACCTGCAGGACCACAACAGCGGCACCTGGCAGGCTACCAAAGGCTTCCGCCACCCAGGGGAGGACAGACCAGGCCAAAGCATGGCTCCCAGTGCACCCAGAGCCCCACACCTCAGCGGCTCATCAATTTGCATATTTATCTATTTATCTCTCGTGACACTGCTCTTCCCCCCAGCCTGACTTTCTCTCACTGAAACAAGGGAAATCAAACCTCAGGCCACAAGCGCTCAGGACCAGAGGCCAGGCTGGGCCTCCCTAAGCGGAAAGAACCCTCGTTGGCATCTCAGAGGGGCTGCGATGCTAATCAGACCGCTCAAGAGGGCACCG
>NW_024355526.1:462098-470568 GCF_902729225.1 Pteropus medius | reverse complement strand
GGGGGCTGGGTCGGGGACAGCGGAGGCAGTGGCCCCATCTGGAGGCCCATGATCCAGGGACTTCAGGGCAGAAGCCCCGAGGAAGTGAGAGTCGGCTTGGAGGCACAGGTAGGGGACGCACAGGGCCCGGTAGAGGGGCGAGTGCGGGCAGCAGCCAGGTCCTGACCACTGCGGAGACTCAGGCTTTTGTTCCGAAGAGTGAGATGGAGCCCATGGAGGGGTCCCCAGGGGGAAGGACGTGCTCTCTGTGCTGCTGTGTGGGGAGGCCTGGGCAGAGCGGGGCTGGGGGCGGGGAGTGAATGCTGAGCTGGGGGACCAGTTTTAGGGGCTGCTGCAGCAGCAAAGGAGAGGAGACAGGGGTTTAGACTGGGAGGGGTGATATGTGGCCTGATTCCTGATGCAGCTTTACGGGGAAGCTGTCAGGCTGGGGGACAGACTGGATCTGGGGTGTGAGGACGGTGACAAGAAGCCCGAGGTGGTTGGCCAGGAGAGGGGCGGTGCTTCTGAGGGGTGGGCCGCCCTTTGCTGCCGTGGAGATGGGGAGAGCCGGTCTGGGCTCTGGCCATGTCACCTCCAAGACGGCCGTCAGCCACCCACGTGGACAGGTCGAGGGAGCAGCTGGCTGAGTGAGTCCTCATGGGCCTTAATCCCTCTCTGAGATGAGTCTTGGATGGAGGAAGTAAGCCTCTCACCAGAACTGATGCGGCCGTGCACACGGACCGGCCCGCCGCGTTCAGTGTGGGGGTGCATGCAGCCTGAGGTCCATGCATGCGGCCCTGGGCACCACAGCCTGTACATGGGAGCCTCCGAACCAACGTGGCACCCCAGAAGACAGGAGCAGAGCCAGCAGAGTTCGGCTGTGTGGCTGGGATAGCCTCGGTTGACTGGCGTGGACCAGGAGCCCCTGAGGAGAGAGGTGTTCCTCCAGCGCCCCGCTGGATGGGAGCCCAGCTCCCCCTCGTCACCTCTCCGACACTCGGCCACCTGCAGGACCACAACAGCGGCACCTGGCAGGCTACCAAAGGCTTCCGCCACCCAGGGGAGGACAGACCAGGCCAAAGCATGGCTCCCAGTGCACCCAGAGCCCCACACCTCAGCGGCTCATCAATTTGCATATTTATCTATTTATCTCTCGTGACACTGCTCTTCCCCCCAGCCTGACTTTCTCTCACTGAAACAAGGGAAATCAAACCTCAGGCCACAAGCGCTCAGGACCAGAGGCCAGGCTGGGCCTCCCTAAGCGGAAAGAACCCTCGTTGGCATCTCAGAGGGGCTGCGATGCTAATCAGACCGCTCAAGAGGGCACCGAGACCATTGACCGGCGTATCAGCCAGCAGCAGGCGGGCTGGTCCCAACGTCTAAATAATCACAATGATCCAATGGAGCCGCAAGAGCCTGGCAGGCCCTGCCCACTGTGGGTTCAGGTCCCGCTGTGCCCCGCCTGCCTGCTGGGGAACCCGAGTGAGTGGGCCCCAAGCTAGCTGAGCTTTTTTCCTAAGCCACATCTTTCTCATCCGTGAGACAGGCAAAGAAGGGGCGCTAACCTCATAGGACCAGCGTGAGAATCAAGCTGGACGGCGCGCTCACCGCACGCGGCTGAGGCGTCCAGCGCCGGCATGTACTGCGGGCAGGCGTGGGGGCCGGGTGCACAGACACTCACGCAAACTGCACCCCACCCCATTAGCCTCAGAGGACAGGCTTCCGGTTATCTCTAGAAAGTCTTCTAGAAACTTTCAGTGTTTTCCAAATGCTTTCATTAAGGAATAAAGAATTTCATTACTATTTAGAAAAAAAGTGATGTCAATAATCAGAAAACACAAATACGTGAGCCCGTGCCCAGGGGGCCGGCTCCCCCAGGCCTGTGCAGAATGGCCAGCACCTCGCCCCGTCCTCACCTGGTGCTAGTGAGGTTGTCGCATCTCCAGACCGAGCCCAGGTCCCCTACACACTGTGACTCAGCCCTGGCCAAGGGAGGGTCTCGGGGCCTAGTGGAAGGCTTCTTATGGCTGGGCTGGAAGCAGCTGGAAACACCTGTCTCTGCTCACAGGTGTCATTTGTAGAAACCGCTTCCCAGGGGCTCGGGAAGACTGTGTTCCCCTGAGATCTTAAATAGCACTGAGGAGCGGGCCAGAATCCCGGGGCTGCTGAGCAGCTGGGGCGCAGGCCCACGGCCCCACCGGCCCCGCCGCAGAGCAGGCTGCATTCGGCACGGCAGTTTCCCTGTCTCTCTCAGCTCTCACCTCCTGGGACAGAAGCACATGCCGAGCCACCTGCTGGCGTCTCTAGCAGGTCGTGCCCTGAGGGCTTAGAAGCGGCAGTGGGCTGGGACCATGGTGTGGGACCTGGGACGCGGGTAGGTGTAAGTGGCTTCTGGGGGCACTCCCAGAGTCCTTGAGCTCACGCTCGTCCCCAGAGGGCAAGGCACAGGTGAGCTGGTGGGGAGTGTCTTCTGTGCAGGCCCTCGAGCAGGAGTTGGGGAGAGCCCATGACCAAGATCAAGGGCCTAGTGTGAAGTTAGGGCCTGGGACTGATACAAAGTGCAGCTTCTGACTTTGTCCTGCAAATGACCTTGGCTAACTGTCCTGGGGGGCTTTACCCTCCCACTCCGGGAGGGGCCCAGAATGTGCTCTGGGATGGTGGGCGGGCATCTTGCTCTTTACCGGAACCCCTCCTCCTAGTGACCCCATGCTCAGGATCGCTGTCTTGGTGTCACCCCATTTTTCTGAGAGGACCCTTGTGAGGGTGCCCTGAGCCAGGCCGCCTCTAGCCCGGAGGACCACTGCAGCCTGTCCTAAGTGGGGCGTTTGTGGGTCCCTTACAGGTGCGTGGCCGGTTTTATTTCCGCGTCCTTGTTTTAAAACTCCCTCTGCTCACAGGCGGGTGGGTGGTGGGAGTGACTCCTGAGCCAGCGCGCCCGGATCACGCCGGGCCTGAAAGCAGACCCCGGCCGCGGCTCGTAGTTCCCGGCCCCGCGCAGGAGGCGCCGGCGCCCCGTGGTTCACCCGAGGACGCTCCCGCACTCCGCTTTCCAAGGCCGGCCCCGGCGTCGGTGGCGGCGGGCAGCCCCACTTGGCGCCGCATCCCTGAGGCTGCTCCGTGCCAATGCGGCCGCCGCGGGGAGGGGCGCCCCAGGGCCAGAGCGGGCGTGGGGGGTGCGGGGGGCGCTCGGGGCTCTGCGGGGCCGTGCGGGGGCCGGAGGGCCGGGGAGGCTGTGGGTCGGCGCCGCGGTGCTCATCGGCCCGGCCCTCTGCGGGGAGGAATCGGGTCCCGGCCCGGTGCCCCGCGCGGGGTCGGGCGCCGGGAGCTCGAGCAGGCGGCGCGCAGCGGCGGCGGGGAGCGGCCACCGCCCCCCCGGCCCAGCCTCGGCCGTCGCCTCCCCGGAATCCCACCTCCGCGGGACGCCCCTCCCGGGCGCCCACCTGGCGGCGAGTGCGCGCGCGCCCGGCGCGCTGTCCCTTTAACCGGCCGGCGGCGCCTCCCCCGCGCGCCCCGCCCCGCGGTGCGGCCGGTGCTGGGCGAGGCCGGAGAAAGTCCATGTGAGCGGAGCGCGCGGACGCCGGAGCACTTCCTGCCGCTGCGGCCGCTGCTGCCGCAGGCCGGACCGGGCCGGGCGCCCGCAGGTACGCCCCGCTTGGCGCCGCGCGCGGGGGCGCCGCACTTCCCCAAACTCCGCAGCGCCCGCCGCCCGCCCGCAGCCCAAGTGCGCGCCGCGCGTCGGCCCGCGGAGGTAGCCGCGGGGCCCGGCACCGCGGGAGGCGCCCGCAACCGAACCGAGCCGGGCCGCACCCAGGTCCCACCGAGCGGGGATCCCGGGCCGCGCGCTGCGGGCAGACCCCAGCCCTGGGCGTCTCCCCTCCCGCGGGGCTTCTCCAGACTCGCCCCCTCCCCCCCCCCCCCCCGGGCTGGCCGAGCCCATCCCTGGGGGGCGGGGAGGCCCGCGAGTGTTTGGCCCCGGGCCAGGGCCCAGGGGACACACCCCTCCCTCCCACCCTCCCTCCCCGGCCCGGGTCCGAGGCCGGCCGCGCGGCTGCGCCACATCGAACCTTGACCCTCTCCGTCTGGGCCCCTCTGGGCCCCTCTGGGCCCCCTCCGTGGGCATCACTGTCCCGGTCGCCCTCGTGCGGACCCCGGCTCGGGCGAACCCGGGGGGCGGGCCGCAGCGCGGGAGTCCCCACCTGTGTTCCGCTGCTGCGTCCCTGCCGCGAGCGGGGCTCTGGGCCCGAGCCCCTTCCCCCGGAAGCTCAGGTGAACCCTGAGCCCGCTGCCCACCCCCCACGGCGCCAGCTGGGCACCCGAGCTGGTGGGTGGTGTGGGGGTCATGAGGTCACAGGTCACCGCCGGGTCTTCTCTTTTGGGCTCCTGAGAAGTTTGGTCTTGGGGCTGGCGTTGCCAACTCTCTCCTGGTGCCCTTAAACCTGTGGTCTTGCCGCCGTCCGTCCCCTCCCTGGAGCCGGGCTCAGGCCCTTCTCGTAGCCGCCGGCGCCCTCCCCTCCCTCCGCTCCCCTCCCTCCCCTCCCCTCCCCAGGGCCTCGGACCGGAGATGTTTTGCCCACATGGGCGTTCGCCTCCATCTAGTGCTGTTTCTTGGGGCCCGTCGGGCACCGGAGTCCGTCCTGTGGGGGTCTGGGGGCCAAGGCGCCAGGCCTCCATTCTCCCTGCCCTCTGTGCTCGCGTCTGGGGGAGCCTGCCGTCCTCATCGCCCTGTAAGCACACGCGGGGGTGGGGGGTGGGGGGCCAGCAGCCCCCCTCCTGCTTCCTGTGCCTGTCCGTCCTGCCTTCCCCGTCCTGCTCGCCCAGATGCTGACAGTAAGACGAGGTGGTTCTCAGCACAGGCGATACAGTGGGTGGTGGTGGTGAGGCGCGCGGGACCCCAGGAGAGGCAGCGTCCACGAACCACCCCATTTTGCAGACAGGAAACGAGGCTTGGCAGGAAGGACTAGGTGAGGGGTCAGGCCGCTGCCAGCCCGTCCATCTTCCAGCAACCACTTCCCCTTCTCCCCGCGGCCCACCGGGTGCAGCCCGTCTCCCCTGGAGGCCCGGCGGTGTTTTCCCTGTGGGTCACCCCGCTGCTGGGTGGTACCTCGGCTGGAGCCTGAGCCAAGGAAATAGGCGGTGGGCCCCAAGGTGGCGGGCCCCCCGCGGTTTCGGTGAGCTGGAAAAAGCACAGAAGTAGAACAAGATAGCACTCGTCACCTCCCGGTGGCCAGAGATCTGTTGTCAGTGGTCACACCCAGGGCGGGGACGCTGCTGACTGTGACGGCTCTGTCCACCCTCTGCTTGTGTGAGGAGAAAGTGTGCGGGGCCGCGGGCCGCCACCTGTCTGTGCGGGGACGCCTCCCACCTGTCTGTGCAGGGGCCGCTCTCTGGGGGGTGGGCCTGGGGGTGACGTTCTACAGAACCCTTCCAGCCTCTCCCTGTTTTCCAGTTAAGGCGTGAGCGCGCATTATGCACACACGAGGGACGGGGATGATGTGCGTGCTGAGCTCACCTTCGGGGTTCCTCGTAGCCTCTAGGGTCCTGCTCCCTGGCCTCTGGTGGGTGGGGGAGGGGCGCCCAGTCCAGTCCAGGGACGAAGCAAGCACTGTGGCCCTGACCCTTCCAGGAATAATCCCAGGGCTCCACCCCTGTCCCTTTCCTCTGAGGTCCCTGCACCCCCAGAATGCAGAGCCGGGGGCGGGCTCCACAGGACGTGAGTAGGGCCAGACCTCAGCCACGGGGCCTGTTCCCTGTGGCCCACGTCAGCAGGTCCTGTCTCCGTCTGCCCCACCCCAAAATGCCCCCTTCCGTCTCCTGGGCTCTGCCTCGTCCTCCCTCCGGGCTTGTGCTGTCCCGGGCCGTGGGCTGCAAGCGTGGGCCACCGTGGCTGGGGGCAGTGTGGCGGATGTCCGCTGTCATTCCAGAACACCAGCATGTTCTTCTGAGGACCAGGGCCACCTCTGCACCCCCAGTGGATTGGGCAGGTCTGGGCCTGGCTCATTCCTAGGGCCAGTGTCCCCAAGGGGTACCCTGGGCCGAGGCATCTGGGGCTGGCCTTGTAAGCCTGCTCTTTTGATGGAGAACAAAGCCCTGTAGTGTGGTGCCATTGAGAGGTGTTTCCAAAGCAGGAACAGGTGCCAGCAGCCCCTGGCTAGACCCAGAGCTGCTCCTGGTGGGCAGGGGCTGCCCAGAGCCTGCCCCACTATGGTGCTGGTAAGGTCGGGGTGGGTCTGGGGTCTGACCGGCGGCTAGCGTGGGCGGCGGGGCCCGTTTAGGGCTGGCTCACTTGGGCCTTGAGCTGTCCCAGCCAGGCTGCCTGCCTGTAGGGTGTGTGTGCCGGGCCCTTGCTGGGCACCCCCTTCCTGTGTGGTGTGCTTTTCCAGCCCCCCACCCCCAGCCTTCCCCGAGGTGAGCACTGGCCCTCGGGGAACAATGGTTAGAGCCAGGGCCTTCATTCGGGTCTGCACCCCAATTCCAAGATGTGTGTGGCTCCCATCACGACCCCTGGGTGAGGCCTGTGCTTCTCCCTCCTGCCCACTTGGCTGCCTCTTCTCTGAGTTCCAGAGCCACCCAGGTATGTCTGCAAGGTCATGCCCTCCGGCCCTTCCGGGCCTCGGGCCCCAAGGTGCTGCCTGGGAAAAGCACTTAACAGGGCTCGAGGCACCACTCACCTCCGGGGGGAATCTGCGAATCGCTCCCCAGGCCTGGCTTGGATGAGGTCATTAGCAAAACATGCTGTGGGGCTGGCCGCAGCTCACCCTGTCACCTGCAGCTGCTTGATCGCTGGGAGCTGGGCCTCCTCCTCCTCCTCCTCCTCCTCCTCCTCCTCGGCCTCTGGCCTTTGTCTTTAAAGTTCAGGTTTTGGAAGCGGGCGGCCTGGGGCTAGGATCTCTGTAAGGGGCGGCTGGGTGGACACACAGGCGTCTGAAGTGTTTGGGACGCGAACTTTGGAGCAGGGCTCTCTGGTGGCCCGTGGTCGGCATCCTTGGAGCGGGGAGCAGCACCCAGGACAAGCACAGCGGGCACCCATCAAGGCCTGGGCGCACCTCTGAGCAGGGGAAGGGAGGGGGAGGGAGTGGGGCTCTTTGGGCCCTGCCCCACCCCCAGCCGCTGCCGGCTGGGCCCGTGTCCAGGCGGGAGGCAGTCCTGTGGGAGCTCCGCAGTCTCCCCCGGGTCACGTCCAGCCCAAGGCCGTGAGTCTGGGTGGGTAACGGCCCCCTCTGCGCCTGGTCTGGCCTGCACCTTGGGATGCTACTTAGTAGCTTCCATATTCGGCGCTGGGAGGCTGGTGGTGAGTGGGCCCAGCCTGGGGCCTCCGTGCAGGATGGGCTTGGCCTGAGGGCCTCTCAACATGCCCCCTCCCAGGAAGCAGGCCGGAGCCAGCACAGGCGCACGCCCCTTTAAGGAGAGGCTGCTCCTCTGTCTCCAGGGAGGATGGAGGCATACTTTGCTCCAGGCCGCTTCTCTGGCCCTGTGGGGAGCAGAGGCTGGCTCTGGGTCTCTCGGAAGGAATCCTGCCCCTCCCCCTCGGCCCTGGGCTCTGCAGCCAGGAGGGCATTTGGCCATGGATGGGCTGGGAGCTCCTGGGCCCCGCCCAGTGCCTGCCCCTGCTCCTGGGAAGCAGGCAGGGCCGGGGCGGGGCGGCAGGGGCCTGAAAGTGTCCATATATAGTCACTGGGGTGAGCCATGAGCTGGGCTGTGGGGCTGTGTCCCCCGCCCAGGGTAGGCCGGCCCACTGTCTCAGCCACTGGGTCCCTGAGGGTGGCCTGGACCTAGGGAGTAGATGCGAAGGGTGCTGGATTTGCTGAGAAGCATCAGATACAGCAGTAGGCCCAGGCTGGGTGCTCTAGGAGTGTTTGTTGATTGAAAATAAAAATTTCCTGAGCCCTTGGTGGTCAGAGCCAAGTGTATTTCTGGAGACACATCTTTGAAAATTGGAGGCAGTAATATGTGGCTGTACCGCCAGAGCTGTTGGGAACCCCTCACTGTAGGCGTTGGGGGCGGGACGCCTGCTTGTCCACAGCCCCCGCCCCTTGCCCCACAAAATTCCCCCCTCGTTATAGTGGCTCCCCTAGTTATAGAGGAGACGTCCCCTCCCCGTCCCTAGGCTCCCAGGGGGCTTCCGCCCCAGCAGCCGGTGTGTTCCGAAGACTGGTATTTCCTGGAGTCTGGCCAGTAGGGAGCAGGCAGGGCTGCTGGGGTGTCGGGAGGAAAACCCCCCGACTCCTGCTGGAGCAGAAGGACCTGGGTCTGAGACGTTGTCCCCTCTGGGGTCCCTGGCCCTTAGCAGCTACCCCAGGTCCTGTCTTCGCCTGTCCCCGTCTCTGTGCCGCGAAGGGAGAAGTGACCGCCTTCGCCGCATTCTGGACTCCTGTGCTCTTAAAAGATTCACGATGTTAACACAGTTTTGCTCATTGAATTTAGTTTCCGTCGCGCTGCTAAGCGCCTTTGTTAAATTTTGTATATTGATACTTTTTGTTGTTGTCAGCGGTTT
>NW_024355526.1:448689-462087 GCF_902729225.1 Pteropus medius | reverse complement strand
TTTTTTTTTTTTTTTGGATATAAAGCCATTAGGGTGAGAGAAGATTAAAAAGATACATTACAATTAAAATGTTAATGAAATCCGCATCATACAACTTTTGGAACCCTTTAGGCATTAATCTTGCCTGTGTCCTGTCCATTAACTTATTCCACACTGACCCCTGCTGAGAGATTTGTGCTATAATTGGATTTTTTTTAAATAAAAAAAAAGGAAAAAAAAGCTTTTAAGAAAATAGAGGTTGAGTGGTGGCCTTGGCTCGTAGACACAGAGGCAGGAGTGGAGAGGGGACATGAGCCTCCGCGGTCACCGCCCGTTGGAGCAGGCGCTGGGCCCTCCACAGCCCTGGCCTGTCCTGGGCTGCTGGCCCCCCCGAGCTCCTGGCCTGTCCTCTCTCCCTGTGGTGCCACATGGGCCTTGTCCCCGCTGTCACCCCAGGGGTGACCCTGAGCGTGAACTTGTGCTTAGCGCAGTGTATGTATTCCGGGGCTCAGCCCGGTCCCCCAGGTCACCTTCCTGGGGTCTGGCTCCCAGGCTGTGGGACATGCCACAGGCCGTAGTCGGGCAGGAAGCGCCAGAGTCGGGGGTGCAGTCACGATCGGGGGAGAGGATGTCGAGGTGTGACATGGTGAGGGGTGACAGGCGTGCCCCGGCCAGGCCTCTGGTGCTACGTGGAAGCCTGGCCTCATGGGTGCTGGGGTCTCCGGTGCAAGCCTGGGGAGGGAGCCCCAGGAACGTCCGCACAGACTTGCCCTTGACTGCGGCCGGAGCCAGTGGTGGTTCAGACCTGGGTGGCGCCCCTGCTGGCAAGGGCCCCCTGGCCTGGGCGAGGCTCGGGCAGGGTGGGGGGCACGGCGGTGGCCTGTGGCCTGTCGTTGTCCCGTGAGGCGGAGGGCTGGCTTTTGTGGGTCCCAATGCTGCAATCACAACCGTTGGGCTGGGAAGCTGGTCAGGTGGTTGGCAGTGGGGCTGCAACAGACAGATTTCATGTCTGTGTGTTTTTGCAACACCTTTCTATAAAGGGAAACATAATTTAAAATATGATTACTTAGTGTTGTAACAGCCGCCTCAGCGTTCCACGCTATGTCGAGATCATTATCAGAGGCTGATATTAACTTGCAAAGAATATTATGCAAATTGCCCGCTGGAAGCCTTCTCCCAGGATGCGAATGGGGTGGGTCCCTCGGGGGGCGACGCCATCCCCGGCTCACCGAACAGCAGCAGTCCCTGGGCTGTGTCTCAGGACACTGAGAGGAAGGAGTCCGTCCCCTCGCTCCACAGCTGGCCTCGCCTCTGTTCCGGGGCAGGGGGGACACGGGAGGGATGAGGGAGGCATGGGGGACATCGGAACAGGATGGACGCAGATGAGGCTTCAGAGCAGGGTCAGAGCTGGGTGCCCATGGCCCTCGTCTCGGGCCTGCCACCCGGCCCGTGAAGCTTCCTGAGTGAGCGTTGGCTCCGTGCGGGGACCTGGCAGGTGGGTGTGGGCCTTGACTGAGGTCACTTGTGGTTAACACTGACAGGCTCTGGCAGTAACTGGACCTGGGGACCCATGAGCTCCCAGCGCTTGCTCGTCAGTCCCTGAGGACCTCCACGGTCCTATCGACCGACTTAACACCTGGCTTTGCAGCTTCTAGGGCTGTGGCAGCCCCGGGGGAAAACGGTGGCTGTGGCGGGCAGGGCAGAGTCTGAAGGCGGCCCCCTTCTTTACCAAGAGAGGTGCCCCCCATCCGCTCCCCAGTTGGGTCTGGTTGGAGGGGGCTGCAGTCGACCAGCTTTAAGATTCTTTCCGACTGAATGCACTGTCTGCCTGTAATGGAGACGTCGGACACGGCTGGTCTTGGGTGATGACGTCCCCGACCCCACACAGTGTGAGGACTGTTCATGGGCACTCAGAGACGCTGTCCGCTGGCAGCCACAGAGGCCGAGTGCTGCCCCCGATGGCCACCCCCATGCCGGCCGCCCTCCATCCTCATGTCGACGCCTGTACCTCCAGCTGAGGCGACCGGCGATGTCGGGGAGCGTGGGTCGTCATCCCCCCGGGCAGAGGGAAAGCTCTCTCTCGCTCCCTGGGGGCCGCTCAGACAGGAGCAGACAGGGCTCTGTGGGCAGCGGGGACTAGACGGGGCCCGGACAGTTCCTGGGACCATCCAGAGCCGTCCTCAGCCGAGCGGCTGCCGCCCACAGAGCCGGGGAGCGTTGGGGGAGCGTTGTCTTGTGACTTGAACCGCACTCTTTGTGGCACTGCTATGGGACCCTGGGCCAACACTGTGGCCTCCCTGAGCCTCAGTGTCCCCATGTGTGACGTGGGGGAAGCAGACTGAGCTTCGAAGGAGAAAAGAGTGTGGTGCATCCCACGTCTCATCAGCAGAGTGGCCCCCAAAAGGCCACCTCATGGGCTCTGTGTTCAAACTTCGAGGGCAGAGAGGGGGCTGTGCCTGCTTTTGCTTTCCTCCCTTTCCTGCCAAGCCCGTTCCTCCCCCCCAGCTGCGGCTTGCTCCCCACTCTGCACCTGCTGTTCTTGGGGTTCCCGTGGATCTGTGGGCTCTAGGAGGGCAGCAGGGTTTGTTTCCCTGTTGGGAGGGGACGGGCCGGAGGGAGGGTGTGGGCCTGTGAGCACCAAAATCAAACACCTGTGGGGTCCAACATCAAGGTGTGGGCGGGGCTGGCTCCTTCTCCGGCTCTCGAGGAGACCTCGCCTCTTCCAGCTTCTGGCGGTGCCCTTGGCTTGTAGACACGTCACTCCCATCTCCGCGTCCCTTGTCACATGCGTGTCTTCTCTCTGTGTGTCTAACCGTCCCTCATTTTTTCAGGACACCAGTCATTGGTGTAGGGCCCTCCCTAACCCAGGGCCATCTCATTCTGGGGTCTTTAACTAATTACATCTGAAGGACCCTATGTTCACGTAAGTTCCCATACTGAGGTTCTGGGTGGCCCGGGGGAGGGGGGGCTCATAGGAATCCTTTAGTGCCTGGAGGGGACTGTGGGGGGGCTGTCGCGGACGTGGGGGGCAGGCCTTGCTGAGACAGCCATCTGGCTCCACCCCGTGCTGCCCAGAAGGGCGGGAGGCCAGACCCGGACCGAGTGCCATGCGGGGCGCCGAGGGCCAGCGCAGGCCGCGGAGTCCAGAAGCAGCTTTGCTTGCAGGAGGAGCAGAGCCGGGGTGCAGGGCAGGAAATGGGGACACTGATGGAGGAGCGTCTTCCTGAGACAGCGTCTGCCGTTATGTAAGTTTGGGGACAGGAGGCAGAATTTGTGTTAATTGTCGTAACCCAGTTTAGTTGGCCGTCCGTGTCACGCGAAGGGGCCTGCAGAGGCCAGGCGCATGGCCGCGGCTGGGCCCGGGGCCGGTCCTGGCTGCGCGGGCCCCATGGCCCTCGAGCCCTCCCGTCCTGTGTCTCTGCCATCCCCCAAGAAGAAAAGTCAGACCGTGAATTTGGGGAAATAATGAAGAAATCAGGCAGAGGGAAAAGCACGTGGCCCTACTGCAGGAAGGGGCCCCAGGCCGAGGAGGAGTGGTGCCGTCCTGGGGGTCCAAACCAGCCCAGACCTGGGGGGGGGGGCTCTGCCGCGCTCACCGCAGACTGATGAGAAGCAGGGCTGCTGGTCCGGTGGGCGGGGCACAGGCCCGGGGCCTCTCCTGGCGGGGAGCGGAGTGCCCTGGGTCTCCCGCCCAGCGCTCTAAGCCGAGCAGAGCAAGCTTCTGCACCCAACCAGCGCAGGTGACCACCGGGCCACAGAGGTCGTGGGGGCCGCCCCATGGGGGCGCCCTGGGCCAATGCTCAGAGCCCTGATCACTCAGGAGAATGGAGGGCCCCCGCCAAGCACCCTGGAGTCGGTCCCCGCCTCCGCTTGGGGGCCTCTGGGTGTTTGGGATGTCCCCCCGTCCCCTGTCCCGCTGCTGGCACGGGGCCTCTCCTGCTCAAGCCCAGAAGGCCGACCACGCTTTGGGGTGCGCTTCTGAAGGTTTTAGACGCCCGACCGGGGATTGGGGATCCAGGGTCAGGCAGCTCTCTTCCGGGGCGGGGGCCACAGTGACAGTGTGCTCCAGCCCGACGGTCCCGGAAGGCGGCCTCCTGGGCAGGCAGGTCCAGCGGTCATGTGGCAGGTGTCGCGCCCAGCACGGGCAGCGAGGGACGCTGGCTCTAGTATCTAAGGAAACGTGACAGATGGACGTTAAACTTAGGGAAACCGCGTAGCTAACCAAGACACTTGTCCAGAGCCTGGGGGCGAGTGAGTCCTGCAGACTCCTGGTGTCCCACTGAAACGAGGGCTGCCCGCTGTCCACCCCCACTGCCCAGCGGTCATCGAGAGCCAGACAGTCCGGCTGACCACCGACCGCCCGGCCAGCTCTCACCTGGACGGCCTTGACAGCTAGCCAATCAGGTGGACTCACCTTCCAGACACCTGTCAGGTCTGCTTTTAAAATGTTAATTTAAAAAATTTTAGTTACTTCTACAGAAAATCGATCATCTTAACCAGGGGTGAGCGCACAGCTCAGTGGCATCTGGCACAGTCACACTGTGCGTGGCCGTCACCACCGTCACCTCCAGGACTTTCTCATCTTCCCAAACGGGAACTCTGCCCCAGATTTTAGTTAAAACTCTCACCCCCAGCCCCTCCCCCAGCCCCGGCCCCACCGCCTACTTCCTGTCTCTGTGGATCTGACCCCTCTGGGGACCTCCCGTGAGTGGGGTCCCACGGGACGTGTCCTTCTGTGACTGGCTCGTTTCACTGAGCACCGTGTCCTCGAGGTCCATCCAAGCCGTGGCCAGTGTCGGGACTTCCTTTTGAGGCTGCGTGACCGTCCGCCGTGTGGCTGGGTCACATTTGGCTTCCGTCCCTCTGTCGATGGCCCGTGAGCTGCGTCCCTCTCTGTTCCTGTGGATGTGGATATGTGCGGATTCGAGTCTCGTTGTGTCTCCTGGGCTCCCTCCATCTGGAAGGTTCTGTGGTCTTTTCTTGCCTCTCGTGAGCTGGACTCTGGAGTCTAGGCCAGTTTTGCAGAACGCCCCCCGGTCTGGGTTGGTCTGAGGCTGCTTGGTGATGCATGGCAGTGTGTCTTGGGCAGCCATGTCACAGCCGTGCGACTGTCCTGTTGTGGACCTTGCGTCTGGTCACTCTGGGGGATTTTTGCCTGATGCTTGTGTTCCCTAAACAGCGCATCCCAGCCGGGCCCGTGGTCACGGCGAGGGGCGTGCGTGGGGCCAGGGCAGGACGGGGCGGTGGGCGCGGGGTGGGGAGTGGGTGGGCCGCAGCGGACCCTGTGTGCATGCAAGGACTTGGGCCTTGGGCCTGGGAGTGAGGACCGTTGAGTGCCCAGTGACGAGGAACCTGAACGTGTGATGTTGGGGACATATCAGAACCAGCCGCCCCTGGAAAGGCAGGTCTCATCCTGGCTGGACAGCGGCCACGCCTGTCCGGCGGCCTGAGTCTAGAGTTTCGGAGCCCAGTGCTGGGCTGCGTGTGGGGAGGTAATAGGGGCCGTGCCCCATCCGGTGTCCCCCGCTGCCCCTGGGGTTGGGGACGTGGCGCTCTCAGCCCCACAGCTGCTCCAAGGCCATCCAGGTTCTCCATGGACGGACGTCGTTTGAGCCTGACCAGACCTGTCCGAAGCCATTGTGTCCCGTTCCCTCAGAGGTGGGGTCAAGGTCAAGGTCAGTGGGGTGGGGGTTGTGTGTTTCCTGAGGTGCTGAAAAAAGCCACAAACCGGGCAGTCTAGAGAGCAGGAATTTGTGCCGTCCTGGTTGCAGTCCCACGTCAGGATGTCGCAGGGCCACACTGAGGAGGCTCTCGGGGGTGGTCCCTCCTGCCTCTCCCGGCCACACCGCTCCCACCTCTGCCCACTCCGTGTGTCCCTCTCAGGAGGACAGTTGGCTTTAGCGCTCACCCTCGATCCTGTAAGACCGCATCCTGACCAACGCCATCGGCCAAGACCTTAGTTTCATGTGACATTCAGACGTTTTTTGTGGGGGGGGGTCCTAGTCAACCCGGTACAGGGGCGATGGCCACATTGTCCGCCCGCCCTGTCTGCCTTCTCCTCTTTCCCGCGCCCCTGGTCCCAGAAGGGGCAGCAGTGCCCTCTCCCTGAGCAGCGAGCTGTCCTGTGTCCCCCGTCTCCCACTGGGCCCCCAGCCCTGACTCCTGTCCAGTCTCTCTGCTGGGGGCTGCGGGAGGTCTGGCAGGATGGCTCCGTTGCAGGAGCTGGGGACGGCGGCCTGAGGTGTCCACTCTCCAGCAGGGCCGTTGTCCACATCGGGACGGGAGGGTCGTGTTTCACGTCGGCCGCATGTCTGCTGGGCAGAAGCCGCAGCGGCCGTAACGCGCCCAGGCTCACCCCTCTCGCTCCGAAACCTGACGGGACGGAGGCCGTCAGCGCGACATCGCGGACGTGGGCTGCACGGGAGGCAAAGCGAGCAGAATGGAATCGGCCGCGTGTGGGGAGGCCTCTGGCTTTCCTGGCGGGAGGAGCAGACGCCGGGGTCGGGGTCGGGTCGGCCGTGGGACTGTTCTGGCTGTGAGCCAGCCCCACCCCGCGTGTGCTGGGGACACGGCGCGGGGGCCCGGGCTCTGCAGCGGCCGAGGGTATAGCTGCACCGCTGGCCTGTCTGTGTCTGTGGGGGTCGGGGGGCCCCAGGAGTGGGGTTGGCGTGCCAGCAGGGGAGGTGCTGCCCGGCAGCAGGCGGGGGCCCCGCTGTGGCTTCTTTTCTGTTTTGTCTGGTGACCGAGGGCCGTGCCAGGCGCTCTACAGGTGAGGGTGTCATTGGTGAGCATTGCCTGGGGAGTCAGGGGGCTGTTCCCCATGGTGTGTCACAGGCACTGGTGCACGAGGCCTTGCCACCAGCTGGAGCGCACGGGGCAGAGGCTTGGGATGGCATCGCTGGCCGCTCCCGTCATCAGATCCCTGTGGCCGCTTTGAGGAGACTCCCCTCCCCCACCCCCACACGGTGTCCTGGGTGGTGCTGGTCTTGCTTCCGAAGAGGTGGCCCAGAGCTGCTGGCCGGTCACGCCAGGACTGAGGGCCTGTGGACAGCGTCTGACTCCCCGCCTTCATGAGAGGGAACAGGGCCCAGAGGGGTCGGGCCGCAGAGCAGAGCGGGGCAGGGGGCACCCGTGCACAGGGGTGGTTTTCTTGGGGTTCCAGGGCACTGCTGCTGGTGGGCCTGTGTGGGACCGACGGCGGGAGCCCAGGGCGGCCGTGGTCACCAGCTGCCCCCGCCCTGCCCCCACCCTGGCACTGCCCGCTTACCTGGGTCGGATGGCTCCACCGGGAGCCAGCGGGAAGGGGCAGTGCCTGGGCGCCCCCGGGCAGGCGTGGCACGAGGTGCGGGGGGCCCCCCAGGTTTCAGTTCCCCCAGCTGTGTCTTCACTGCGCTTTCGTAATAATTATAACGGAGCGAGCCACGGAGCGGGCTTGTCCAGGCCCCGCAGCTGTGATTACATTACAGACACTGATTTCCAAGAAGCCTCACCAGGGAGCTCGTCGGAGCCGCAGTGGAGGCCGAAGCCCCGAGCTGCGTGCCCGAGCCGCCTTCCCGGACGCGCCAGAGGGAGCGGCGCCTGAGGGCCGGCGGGGGATGCTGGCCGCGCTGCTGTCTGCGCTGGCCCGTCCCCCTGCGGCTGCCGGGCCGCCTGGCCGGGGGCGTGTGCAGGTGGCTCGTTAGCTCTGCCGAGTGCACACGTGGACGCCGTCTGCCGGGAGCCCCTATGGGGTTGGTGCCCTTGTCCACCCGTAACTCTCCCCATCTGCGTTTCCGGGGCGAGGGATCTGGGAGGGCCGCGGGTGCTGACTGGGTCCCCCGCCCCCTCGGGAACTCCCCCGGGCACCTCGTCGGTTCTGGATGGACGTGTTTCTCTTCCCGGAGGGTGTTTGAGATCCTCGGCCCGGGGCCGCCGTGTTCCAGACCAGTGCTGCTGCCACCTCCGTTCATCTGGGCCACTGCAGCCAGGGTTAGCGGTCCCTGTGCCTCCTGGGGGGGCATCCTAGGCTTTCCGCATGCCCGTCCCCAGGCCGTCCCCAGGCCCGTCCCACTCGGCTCACATTGGCTCCCGCCCAGGCTGATGTGGGGCTGGACCACAGCTGCTTGTGACAGAGATAGCTCGGTGCCGGCCTGGGGCCCAGAGTGCTCTTGTCCTGGGGATTAAGGACAGTGTGGTCACTCACTCTAAATTTAAAAGCTCAGCTTAACACCAGTGCGGGAAACACTCACTTCTCACTGACTTCCGACCCTGTCACCGGCGTCTGTGTCACGGGCAGGCCACCTGGCTTAGGGGTCTGGCTGGTATCCTGTGCCTTCTGCTTCAGATATCAGGGCCCCCCATGTGTCTTGAGAGGAGATGCCCCATACCTGGTCCACCCCCCAGAAAAACAGTAGAAGCCAGAGCACCACGCGGTGCGCTCTGTGCCGTCTGGACCGGGGGCGGTTTACGCGTGACGTGGAGTTGACGATGTTTTTTAAGACCCACGGCAGTGAGCTGACATGTAGGGGTGGGGGTGCTGGTCCCCTGTAAAGGGCCCCATGGGGCGATGGAGGGAGGAGGGGTCTGCAGCTCCAGGTGGCCTGAGGGCTTCTCCACTCCACCTGTGTGTGGACCTGGGCCTCCCCCGCACCCCGTCATCCGCCATCCCTCATCCCTCCAGTCCAACCAGAGGCGAGGAGGGCGGGCCGGGGTCCCAGGCACTGGGCTGCATCCTGCCTCCAGGCTGTACCTTGACACAGCCTCAGGCTGAAGGACACGGGTGCCCAGGGCGTCCTGGGGTGCAGGCTCTGTTCTACCTGCCAGTCCCGGGGTCCAGCCTCGTGCTGGTAGGGAGCGTCCCCTGCCTAGAAGCCAGAGGTGACAGCTAGCAGATCCTGTGGTCAGCCATGGCAGCTCGTGTTTGGGGGTCCTGCGCAGCTCACTCAGCCCCCATCGCCGTCCTCGTGCCCAGGACGGAGCTGAGACACGGAGCCCATGGTTTCCGTGCTGCGCCCTAAGCTGATAGAGTGTGCACGTTGCTTCACAAGGCCACGACTGAGGTCCAATTAACATACGTACCTTCAGTGCTCCCTGGGGACCGTTAGGAACTCAGCGAGGTGCCACGGTGGCTACAGTGCTGTGACCGTGATGGTGACGGCACCCGGCTCTCCCGGCAGTGGGGGCAAATGGTCCTCAGGAGTGCTGGCCCCCAGTTCCCCTGCAGCTTCCCTGCTGCCCCCAAGGGCCTGGCCGAGACTGGGCAGCGGTGGCACTCGGCCCCGAGGCTGCCGGGACCAGGACCGGTGGTCGACCCCCCACCACCTCCCACCGCAGCGGCCTGCCGAGTCCCCACCTCTGGGCTTTGCTGAGCCCCGACACGGCCTAGGCCACCGTCTGTCCCCCCGGCCTGCGTGCCAGTCAGTGTGTGTCCAGAGCGCCTTGCCCCAGGGCCCTGCCTGTGCACGAGGGGGGCCTCACGTCCACTCTCCAGGCCTGGGCTCCCGGTCCCCGGCCCACGAGCGCGTGCCATCTGCGCCGAGCCTCAGTTTCTCCGTTTGTAAGACGGGGTGATGGTGTTTCTTCTGAGCGTATTTAAACTCCGACGATGAGGGGAAAGCTATGTGTGACCTGGGAATTTAGGCCATTGAGACCAGGCCTGGGATTATTTTGGGGGACACCCCCCAAGATGTATCTGCTCTTCTCATGGGACCCATTCTGAGATCAAAGGGGCTGAGATTTGGGGGGTTTTAGGCTGACAGGAATGTGAGTCCTGGGGAGCCCCTGGCTGCAGCACTGCGGGTCAGGGCGCCTGGACCCCGGGCCCGTGGACGCGCCTCTGTGGGTGGGCGCTGTGCTCTTCAACACCCCTGCGCCCCAAACCCCAGCACAGGGTTTTGAAACTTGTGCATAGGTTGCTTAGACATAATATCGAAAGTTCTGTGAGAAAACCCCACTAACAGAGATGCCACGTGCCGGGCTTTCTCTGAAGAGCGCACCATTGCGACCTTGTGACGTGCACTTTGCAGCCAGTCCCCAGACTGCTTCCCTCCCTTTGGGTCACCAGGCAAGTGCTCATGGTCAGCAGCCTGCAGGGGACCGCAGACCCGAGCACGGGCCTCATCTGTGCTTCCTGCCTGTGACCCAGGGGCAGGGAAGGGCAAGGTCAACGTCCAGCCCCGCTGCCCTCGAGCCTCCTGTAAATGGCTGGGCCTCCTTCGCCCAGTCCTGGGCTCGCAGGTGTGCAGGTGCGCCCTGGGGCAGGTGTGGGACCTTGGGCTCGCAGGTGTGCAGGTGCGCCCTGGGGCAGGCGTGGTCCTGAAGGTCCTCGCAGGTGGCCCCTGGGGACTCCTTCGCTCCTTCAGGATCTGCTCTGTCGTCTGGGCCCTCGGGGCTTTCTGCTTGCAGCTGGTCTGAACACCTCCGCCTGGAAGTGGAACCTGGGTGTGTGTGGGGACAGCGGAGGAGTGGCCTGCAGCTGACCCCGCCCACCGCCTGGCAGGCCCTCCAGCTCACCTGCTGCAGCGACTGACTGTGCCTGTGCTGTTTGGACGCCCCCCCCAGCCCCCCCATTCTTTCTGAGCTCCCTTTTCTCCACCGACTTGCAGATTCTTCAGCTGTGCTGACCACCCAGCCTTTGCTTTAGAGGATTTGCAAACATCTCCTCCCTCCTGTCTTCCCTTCCCCGTTAATGGAGGCCTTTTGAATTCCGGGTTTCATTGAAATCCAGTTTATCGACTATTGCCTTGGTGGTTGGTGGCGTTTGTGGGCTGTGTGGGAGCTTTTTGCCGAAGGTCACATGTCTCCTCTGTTCTGGAAGGCTTGCCTCCTGTGCCTTTCACCCGTAGGTCTGATGTAGCGTAAGGTAAAATTTTAACGGTGGTAAGATACGTGTAGCCTGAAATCGACCGTCTCCACCAGGGACGAGTGCACAGCTCGGTGGCATCCGGCACAGCCACACCGTCACCTCCAGGACTTTCTCATCTTTCCAACTGGAACTCTGTCCCCGTTAAACTCTCACCCCCAGCCCCTCCCCCAATCCCGGCTCCACCGCCTACTTCCTGTCTCTGTGGATCTGACCCCTCTGGGGACCTCCCGTGAGTGGGATCCCACGGGACGTGTCCTTCTGTGACTGGCTCGCTTCACTGAGCACCGTGTCCTCCAGGTCCATCTGTGCCGTGGCCGGTGTCAGGACTTCCTTCCTCTTAAGGCTGAGCCGAGAGCCCATGGTTTGGGCAGGAAAGCTGGGTTAAAGAGTGTTTGAGGAACTGAGTGTTTCTAGTCATTGAAGGAAGAATTTTGGATTCAGACTGTTCAGTTAGTTACAGAATTGCTTAATGTCCCCGGGGCGAGGAAACCATACCCTTTGGGGTCTTGGTTGCTACTGCCCAGGAACCGTTTGCATCTCTTTAGGGCACAGATCTAAGAGTAAACAGGTCACAGAGTCTGGGATGTAATCGATATCAGATAGCAGATCAAACAGAGGTGTGACATCATCCCTCAGGGCCTGCAAGGCAGTCCCTCCAGCCACACAGGAAAGACGCGGTCACCAGGTCACCACATTCTCTGTGGTCATCGGTCTTAGCAGTGCCCTCCGTGACCGGATCGTGGCCCAGCAGGAGGGGCCCCGGGGTGTGGCCGCAGCTCCAAAGCTCCGGGGGTGACGCCCCCCCCGTCATGTCCTTGGGCTCCCCCCATGGGGCTCCGGGTTCTCAGCGCACGGTCAGCTTGTCCGGCTGGGTCTGAGCGTAGAAGGGCCCCGTGCCCAGGGGACCGCTGCCACGGCCACATTGTGCGAAGGGCCAGGACTGACCCAGAGCCAGGGAGGAGGCGCCGTGCGCAAACGTCCCCGTGTTTGCCGAGGCCAGCCCACCTGGGGGCCAGGGCCGTGTGGAGAAGGAAGAGGGAGCCTTCTCCCCAATGTCCCCGATCAGACACCCACGGTTAGGTGTCACTCGCCGGCTCTCCCTCATCGCGGTCAGTGTGGACCGCGGTCAGTGGCCCGTGACCTCAGGGGCCTGAAGGTGTCTGGACACCTGTCCCCGTCGCTGTGGGGTGACAGCTGTCCAAAGGCTGAGCCTGGGCAGGGCGCCTCCCCGGGAGACATGAATGGGCAAGTGTCCAGTGGCCCTCTGTGTGGACAGCCCCGCTTCTGGCCTCCAGGGAGCGGAAGCCACCTGTCGGCGACCAGACGGAACTGGTTGTTTCACATGGGATGGACAGCGCCAGCCTGGGGGAGGTCGGCTCCTGCACAGGCGGCCCACAGAGCCTCCACGTGACGACGCGGCTGCTGTGTCCTCAGAGGAAGCATGAGTGGACGGTGTAGACAGGGGCCTGGGGGAGTCACGCTCGGTCCGTGTTTAACCCCGGAAGGCTGGCTCTGCACTGGACACCTGCTAGTGGGTGCTTCTCACCTCGGAGAGGAGACCCACAGGAGGGGTCCGATGACCCCAGGGCCCCGAGCCGAAGCCGCACCAGGTGCCTCCTCACGTGGACGCTGGCCTCCAGGACGCTCCGGGCACCAGGCCCCACCTTCTGTGTGGCGGGGTCTGATTTGGAAAGGGTGAAAACAGTGTCATCGGAGGTGGACACTCGCTAAAGAACAGTGAGTGGTTTGAGCCTGGCTGCCCGTCCGTCAAGGGGACAGCAGAGTCACCTCAGAAATCGGGCCCAGCTTTGTAAGGAAGCTAAGCTGCTTCAGGTGTGAAGAACTTTAAATTAAGAAAAGCGAAGGTTCAAGGACGTGCCCCCCTCTGGGGACACGTGGGGCCGGCCGCGGGGGTCGAGGGAACCAGCGCCGGTGGCCCCCAGGGCAGGCGGCGGGCTCAGCTTCCGGGGGTGATGCTGGCCCCAAAAGACGCATCACCTGACCTTAGAAGGACCGTCTTGCGAATAAACCCGTCCACACAGATGGAGCACGCTCGGCCTCACGTGCACCGCCTCGTGGCTTCGTCTCGGACCCGGCGTTCACGGGGGTGGCCGCCCCCCAGCTCTCGGAGCAGCCGCCCGAGCCTCCCTCCTGGCCTGTTTCACACACTGGAACGGCCCGACTCTTCGCTTTAGGACAAAGTGCCTCTCTTCCCCGCGATCGTGGACACGCCCCGGACAAGCCCCCTTTGGCACCCAGTTGGCCCTCGAACAACGGGGGGTCAGGGACGCCGACCCCGTGCGTTGAAAATGCGAGCGTGACGTCGGAACCCCAAACCGAACGACTCATGGCCTGCTGCCGCCTGGGAGTCTCACGTGTGACGTGACGTGACGTGACGTAGCCGCCGGTCAACACGTATGTCGTATGTCCTGAGTACTGTGCAGCGCGATCTCACGGTGAAGTAAGCTGGAGAACAGACGTTATTAAAATCACCAGGAGGAGGCAGTACATTTACAGCACTTCGCGACCCAGACCCGCGTGCACGCGGCTCCGTTCAGCCATTGGATCTGCAGTCA
>NW_024355526.1:425243-445619 GCF_902729225.1 Pteropus medius | reverse complement strand
AAATGCCAGGTCATTAAAAATATTAGAGGTTCCGTGTCTTTCCGTTCTGGGAATTCGAAACGCGTTTGATTTGTACAGTTGCCGATTGCGTCTTGGCTCCTGAGGGCACAGGTCCCTGAGAGACTCTCAGAGAGGCAGGAAACATCCCACCTCCGTGTGAGGAAGGGCTGCTCTCTGTCCAGATGCTCCGGCCACAGGCGGGAAGTAAACACGGGGGGCAGGGGGCTCACCGCCCCGTGTCTCCGAGTGTCGGTTTCCTTCACAGGGGACTCGAGCTGTTTCCTTTGATGGATGAAGAAACAGCTGATCACTCTGTCCACCCTACAGAGCCTCCTGTGGTCACAGCCACCACCACCCTCACTCACTGGCTCTCGGGTCTCGGGTGCTCTGGACAGCATGGCCGAAACCAGCCCAATGGTCCTGGCGACTGCCCCAACCCGGTCCTCGCCGTGAGAAAGGGACGTGGCCCAGACCATGAGTTAGACAGGATGCAGATGGACGGACAGGCTTGGCCGACGGCCAGAAACAGAGGCGGTCCCTGGGAGGAAAATAAACAACGTCCACGTAACAAGACGGCGGGCCGAGGCGGAGGGCCGAGGCGGAGGGCCGCCGCCGCCTGGGTTTGCCCCCTCGGCCTGCGTAGGGAGGTGGAGGCTCGCGGGGTGAGCTCGAGCCTGAGTGCCTTCTGCAAGGGCGTCCACCTGGGCACCTGTCGAGTTCAGTTTGAGAAGTTACAAACAAGACCCCGCACAAACGGACCATGAGCGTGTCGGGCGTGTGCCACACTCAAGGTGAAGGGGCCGGCGGAGGCGGGGAGCGGACGTCCCCGGCCAGGCTCGACCGGAACCCGGCTGCTGGCTGCCGTCCTGCTGCAGGACTCAGGGTCTTTGGGGCGGTCCGTTCTGCGCAGAGAAATCATGTTGTCTCCTGGACGAGACGGGTGTGTCTGCCCGGAGCTGGACAGAGCCCGGGGAAGGCGAACCATGGCGGTCCTCGCGGCCGTGGCTGACCGGTGGTCCCGGGGGTGGCGGGTCACACCGTGCTGCCTGCGATGCCAAGCGATGAGCCGTCGACAGTTTGCTTTAGTTCCAAGTTTTTGAAATTCCCTGAGCAGCCCCCGCCCGCCCGGGGTCAGCGTGTGCGTCTCCTGAGCTCGCTCCCTGCCCGGCCTGCTGCTTGTTTGTCCGGAGCCTGGGTGATTCTCTGTGTCGCCTTTGCCTCCCCTGGCGGTGCTGCGGCCAGCGGCTGTACCCCAGGGGTGGCCTGGGCTCGCCCCCTGACCCCGCCGTGACCCCACCTCCCCCTGTCCTGCCTCTGCTGGCTCTTTCTTGCTCTGTTCCCTGTAGCCCGTCCTGCAGGCTGAATGCCCAGGTGACACTTGAAGGCCAGGGCCCCTGGTGAGCCGGCATCAGCCTCGTGCTCCATAGGGCGAGGAAGAGCCCCTGGCCGGAGCAGTGCCCGGTGCTCGGAGCTGCCGGCCACAGTGCCCACTGTGGGTCGGAGTGGCTGGAGGCAGCACGTGACCCGCTCCGGTGTGCCTGGGTGTCACGAGCTCCCTCGGGCTGTGGGGCCACCTGCCGCTGTGGCTCCCCTGACGTCCTCAGGCTGCTGGATGGTTGGGGACCAGGTCTGGGAGGGGCCGGCCCACCTGGCATTGCTCCTCACCCTCCAGCCACTGAGGGGAGGGTCCGTCCCATTCGAGGACATGGTCACGCCAGAGGCCTCGTCCCCACCCTGTGACAGTGCACATCGAACAGTCTAACCTCAGGCCGGGGCGTCTCCCGGCGACACTCACACTCGTGTGCAGCCCCCAGCCCAGTCTCTGGGGGCCCAGTGCGTCTGGGGCTGCTGGTCTGGGGGGGCTTCCAGGATGCGGGGGGCGGGCTCTGGCGCAGGGGCCCCTGACAGGTGGGAACAAGCAGGGGGCTGCGGTCCCAGAGGCCCGTGGGCAGGTGAGGTCACGCCCCAGGGCTCCAGGGGACGTGGCGGCCACTCAGTGGAGCGTCCAGTGCCTCCGCCCCAGGAGCATCCTGGCCGCTTGTCCTCGGTCCTGACCACCTCTGAGGTGCGGCCAGTGGGAGCCTGTGGGATGGGCCCTCGTGCTCTGGGGCCCACGGAAGGGCCTTTCACCCCCTCTTCTCGGCTGACCAGCTTGTCCCAGGGGCCTGGCCCTTCCTAGTGTGAGCCCTGAGCCCCTTGTCCCGCTGGCCGCTGCCCGGGCCTCAGTTTCTGGAGAGTCTGGGCGTCCACAGCCCCCCCCTCTGGGCTTGGCCCCCCTGCTGCCCGTGTAAACCAGCAAGTGAGGCTGGGAGCTGGAGCTGAGCCCGAGGGAGGGTCCCTGTCCCAGCCCGGTGCCCCCACCCCGCATAGGGAGGGGAGGGGGTCCCGCCCGCAGCCCGGACCCACCGTCCAGAAAGAACGTGCCGCCTGCCACGCCGCCGGCCACGCCCTGGGCCATAAAGTCGGGCACCCGGTTTGTGCTCTGCTTTCCGTGTCAGTCGTCGCCGTTTATGGCCCGCGGTGAGCCCAGGTGCCTCCGATCCCCACGATCCCCACGCGCCGCCCCTTCCCCGCCTCCCCCCCGCCCTCTCCCCCTCCGCGTAATGCGCCTCCGAGCGCACGGGCTTCGGGGAGATCTGGGTTTGTGGTTAAGA
Source organism: Pteropus medius (assembly GCF_902729225.1). Classification (NCBI taxonomy): domain Eukaryota; kingdom Metazoa; phylum Chordata; class Mammalia; order Chiroptera; family Pteropodidae; genus Pteropus; species Pteropus medius. The sequence goes on along the minus strand of NW_024355526.1, from coordinate 442,965 downwards.
TTCTCACGCCGGAGCGCGAGGGCAATTATGTGCAGCTTTTATTCGGCCCCCAGGATTCTTACTGCATTATTCGTATTTCCTTTAATTTGTGGGATTTCTAGTAAATGGGCTTAAAAATAGGTCTGGGCGCCATGCCAGGCAGATGCGGGCAGCAGGCAGGCATCTCTGCGTCTCTCTAAAGGCAGAGCAGGGTAACCCCCGTGTCACTCGGGCCTGCGCCTCCTGCGGGTCCCCTGAGGTGGCCCCGGAGGTGGAGTGGGGTGCGCCAGCCCCAGCTCCTGGGCCGGAAGTTGCGCTGGTCCTGGCTGCCTTTGGGGGCGAGGACCAGCGCCGGGTGTCTGGGGTCTGTTTGAGAGGGCAGAGGCGGTGCCCGCTGGCCTGTGGGGCTTGAGGCCAGGCTGAGCGCGGGGCTGGTCACCTTGGTTGTGCCCTCTCAGGCTCACTGGGTGTCGCAGCTGTAGTCCAGCCCACAGGGGCCCTGAGACCTGAGCCTGTGCCACCCTCGGGTGCCCCTCTGGACAAGAAGATGGAGATAATCCCTGCCCGAGAGGTGACCCGCGTGTGGCCAGGGGGAGCCCGGGAGCCGGGCACCTGTGTGGGGTGGGTGGCGGGCTGTCCCGGGCAGGGAAGGAGCCCCTCGGGAGAAGGTGGGATGGGCTGGCTGGCCCCAGGGGAGGGGGTGGTGGGTCCCTGAGGTGCTGCCGGTGTCTTCCTTGCCCCACACTGAACTGGGTGGGTGTGGCCTGGGATTCGCCGCCCAGCTCCAGGCCAGGGGGGCCTCGGCCCCGTCTCCATGTAATTGGATGCCCCCCCCCACCCCCAGTGGCTGATTTAGTGTTTCTGTGTCGGTCTGATTTACATCAGGTTTTTAAGCATAATTAGAAACGCAGGGAGCTTTGTGTCTTACCTCGACTATTTATGGCGCGGTATGCAGATGAGGGCAGCTCTGAATGTTAAGAGGAGTGTGTGGAGGCCTTGTCGCTGAGGAGCGGGTGACCGTGACCGGCACAGGCCCGGCACGCCCGCCCGCCGCCCGCCGCCCCCTCTGCCCACTGCCCTGGGACCCCGCAGGCCCATGGAGGGGGAGAGTGAGGGGCCGCGTGGGGCTGAGGAGGGGAGTCCGGCTCCTGGGGGCTCGGCCTGGGCCGCCCCTGTGCTCAGCGCTGCCCCTCCGAGCGACCGGCCCCCAGCGTGGGGTTGGGGGGACCGCCTCAGCGGTGAGGGAGGAGGGCGCCTTCCGTGCGCACCGGAGAGGAGCTTGCTTTTTAAGTTATTAAACGGTGCCCCAGGGAGACGCTCCTCAAGCTCACGTTATTTAAATTACAAATACGGGTGAGAGGTTGTCGGCTCTGTTCAAAACGCTGCCTAATTCTCTTAGAACCTCCTGGAACCCTTCCGTGGCCAGCGTGTGGACGTGGCGGGCCTCAGGGCTGGAGGGGGGCCTGGGGGGGCCTGGGCTGGGCTCGTGCACGAGCCGTTCCTCGAACGCCAGCACCGTCTCCGAGGGGCCACTGCTGTTTCTTCAGGTTTATGCTATTTGTCCCCCCCGCCCCCGCCCCCGCCCCCCGCCATTTAAGTCCAAACCATGAGAGTGTGGGGCGGGGGGCTGGCGAGGGGGCGACGGTCGTGCCCGGTGGGCAGCGTCACGTCAGAAAGGTCAGAGGCTGCACATTTCCCCCGATCCCAGGCTCAGCCCGGCGCACAGACTCCCAGACCGGGCGCTCGTGAGAGCTCACTGCGCAGGCCACGTGCTGCGGGACGCGGGGCCCCCGCCCCAGCCGATGGAGCGTCTGCCCAGCTGTGCCCAGCCCCATATCCTGCGGCCAGCAGGTCTGGCTCTTGGTGGCCTGGGTGCCCTGGGTCCTGGGGGTGCTGGAGGGGGTGCCAGACGGTGAAGCCCTGTCCCCAGGCTGAGGTGGCCGCCTCCTGGGGGTGCCGTGGGGAGAGCTGAGGAGCGCACGTCTGAATTTGCCGATTCTGGCGCGCTGCCCTTCTGTGTTTGGGGAGAAAAGCTTCCAGGCAGACATTCGCTAGTGCAGTTGAAACCGGCGTTTACGCTGGGTGCCGCTCCAGGCAGCGGTCTGGGGCGGAGGCTGCCCAGGCGCCTGGCTGGACGCAGCAGGCCTCGCTGCATCTGCGTCCCAGGCTGGGACCCGGTGAGCTGGGGCGGGTCCGGAGCCGGGCCCCAGCCCAGGACCACTGTGAACAGTGCGGGGGGCGGGCGGTCTACACAGACCCTCTCCTCTGCAGCGGGCTGGGCCGGGGCAGGCTTGGGCCGCAGGCGGTCCTCTGTCCGACGGGGTGCCTGTTTGCTCTGTCGATGACCGCAGCTTGACTGGGTGATGGGTGTTGGAAGCGGGAAGCCAGGGCAGGGGCGGTGGGGTCAGATCCTGGCCCCCAGGCCTCAGCAGGAAACTGGCCCTCAGCGCTCAGGCCTCCCCATCCACACCCGCGCAGAGGGGGTGGGCTTTGGGGTGTGGACACATGACAGTGCTCTGTGACCACGGGGAGGGGCTCCTGGCCAGGACCCTGCCCTGGTGTCTTGCTTCTTCTCGCCTGGCGCTTGCTGGCCAGCTAGTCTTTCCATTAGCGCCATGGCCCCTGGGGGCCCGGCTTTGCTTTATGGCACATTAAAAGTTTAATGCACTCAGCCCCCTGGGGACCTCGCACGCCTGGGCTGGGCAGCTTTGATGCAGACGGGCACCTTGACCCCCAAAGGTCCAGCTCTGGCCACGCCCCCCTTGCTCTGTTCCCCTGCCAAGCCAGAGCATCGATGGGATGGGCGGGTGACAGGGTGTCAGTGAGGTAACCGGAGCCCGGGCAGGGCCACTCACTCTGCGGGCCGCTGGCCAGCGCGAGCCTCCCCTCCGACCTTCGGCAGCAGCCGCGTATTCCCGACACCCCAGGGGCTCACGTGTGCTGACTCACAGGGACCGCCCGCCTGCCACACACCAGCCTGGGGATGTGGCTGCTGGGGCCGTGCCCCAAACTCCGGAGCACCTTGAGTTTTGGGAGGTGTTGCTGGCTTCTGCCGACATGGCAGGGCTTGGCCGGGCAGTGACGGCCCCTGCCTGGGACCGGGGTGGGGCGGGGGGCGGTTCCCTTTCCTTTTGCCAGAATATTCCCTGGTGCACCTGCCTGTCTTCTTCCCCTGCTGTGATGTGTTTAATGGCTGTGCGTTCGCCGAGGTCCAGGTCTCTTATTAGATTGGTCAAATTAAATCCTGCAAAATAATTTAATTGAATTGAATTTATCTCGCCTCCCTACCCCGTGCTGGTAGTGATCCTGCAGAAATTAAACGCTGCGTTCCTCCGCCCGGCCGTGCCCTGGCCCCAGGGAGCTGGTGGGAGTCCAGGGTGGGCCCAGGAGGGTGGGGAGCGGTGGGCTGGTCCCAGCTGGGCTTCTGTGGGACTCTGGGCCCTGGTGGGCCCCTCGGTCCGTGTGTGCATGTGTTGTGCGTGTGTGTGCGTGCGTCTGTGTGTGCACGTCTGCAGCTCCTGGGCTAGTACCCCTGCCCCTGTCCTGTAGAGGGGCACACTGCCTGCAGGGGGCGGACAACTGGGAGACACTCTGGCTGACAACCACAATCCCAGGGCCTGGACGCCACCGTCCAGAGGGAGGGTCCAGGGAGGAGACCCCCCCATGCCCCTGCCGACCACACACTTTCTCGTTCTGGAGGAGGTCTCCGTCTGTGTGGGGTGTCCCCCTGAGGCTGGCATGGCTGAGGGGATAGGCCCTTGCTTTGAGGCACCAGCAGGGGCTTCCCGAGGGGGGTTCCATTCTGCTGGGCACTCTGAGGGGAGGGACTCCTGTGGAGCAGTGGCTTCGAGGGTGGCCGGGTGAGCGAAGCTGGGGACCCTGGCACTCTGCCTGGCCCTTCCCAACCTTCTGCAAGCGAGGGGCACAGCGACTCCCCCTGTGCAGGGAGGCCGAAGGGGGGGTGCTGCCTGGGGGGCGGGCTGGGGAAACAGAGGCACAGAGGGACAAGGTGGCCACGCGGAGCTGGGCCCCCAGGCCGGACGGCGAGGAGGCGCCTCCCTTCCTGGGCAGACGGCCACCCCTGGCACCCCCGGCACCCCCGCCGTCCGGTGGCCCTGAGCGGCCCAGGCCCCTGGCCCTCTGCGCCGTGGCCCGGGGCTCGTAAACGGAGCCTGCATTTCTTCCTTTTCTCCTGAGGTTCATCTTTGTTCCTGCCCCAGCGAGGCTTCTAAGAAAGCAACGTGAAACCAGCTGGCATGCGGCTCCCGTGGGCTGGGCCTCGGGGCGCCAGCCGCTGCCTGCACAGGTGGCGTGAGGACATGGTGGTGGCACCGTTTGTCCCCAGTCCCTGGGGACCCAGACAGCCTTGTCACCTTCCTGGGGAATAATGGTCCCTTCTCTGGGGCGGGGGGAGGCCCCTGAAATGCAGGCGCAGGCCGACAGAGACGCTGCCCTGGACCGCCGTCCCCCCGCCCCCAGCCCTGCCCGGGTCACCGCAGGTAACAGCCATCTGGTGCGGCTCACCTGGGCGCAGAGCGGGCCGGGCTCCAGCACATCCTCTCCCTCCACCTGCGGTAACTGCCCACGGCCGCGCCTGGCCCACTGACGGCCCAGCGGCTTGGGGGCGGTGTCATTCGCTTGAGGCCATGAGACAGGGACGTGACGTTGCTGAGGCCAGGCCTGGCATGTCGGGGGGTGCCTAGCGGGACCGAGGACCTGCTGTTGGAGGGGACCGGCCCCAAGGGCTTCGAGCTGTGTCCCTGCTCTGAGTTTGGGACCCAGCCCCTGGCCTGCACAGCACACCTCTGCTGGCCTCTGCCCACTCTGGCCAGGCTGGGTCACCCTCTCATGACACGTGAGCCCCTGTCTGGCTCAGGTGGCCCCATTTACTCTCTGGGAGGCTCCCGGTGGTGGGAGCCGTGGGCCTGTGGAGGGGGCTGGTCGGGGGGGCCCTCCGCAGTGCGCTGTGTGTTGTGGGCAGCCCAGCCTCCTCCCCTGGCTGTGTCCGGCATTAGGTTAGATGCCCACTAGGCACTGGGCAGACCCGCCCTCCCCATGCCTGGAGGGCTTCTCCGAGGAGGTGGCATTGAGGCAGGGCCTGACGGTGGTGGCAGCTCGGTACCAGGCCGGGGCACGGCACAGTGGGGGAGGGGCTCACGCAGGGGCGGCGGGGGGCTGTGTCCCCGGGGCTGCTCCCGGGCCAGAGTCGCCCCCGCTCTTCCGTCCACCACCGTCCTGCCGTCCCTCGGCCGCTGCTGTCCTGTTTTCCCACGTAGGCTCAGACTGCGTCCGTCTGGCCCGCTCTGCGGAGGGGTGCGCATGTGGGGCGGTGCCCCCAACCCTCGCCCGGAGGCCCCAGCCCCTCGTCTTGGGGCCATGGAGCTTCTCCTAGGCCCCAGGAAAGGGGGGCCCCCAGGGCGAAACAGCCAGTCTGGGGGGCCTGACGGGGCTTCCGGCAGGAGCTTCCAAGAGCCCAGCCCGGGGCCGGGATAAAGCTGGCTGGCCGAGCGCCCAGGGGGCGGCGTGCAGACCCAGGCGTCCTGTCCACGCTGCAGCTGCCTAAGGGTAGCGAGGGCCAGAGCGGTCGGGGGTGCGACCCAGGGTGCTGTGCGCGGGGCCCTCGCTCCGAAGCCTGCCAAACCGCGGGCCAGGCTGGTGTGGGGGCTCCGCGGGGTCCTCGCTGCTTCTCTCCCCCGGGTGCGGGTGAGGGGCCCGGCCTGGGCCTGCAGTCAGGGCCGAGATGGCGGCTGTGCGTGTTGGGGGCCAGCGGGGGCCTCGAGCCCCACGTCCTCGCCGACAGCCCCGCGGGTCGTCAGAGCGGCCGAGTGGGGTCCCCTCCCGACAGCGCCCAGTCACGGCCCTGGTCTTGCGTCACTCGCCAGCGTCCATCGGCCGGGGCGCCTCCGCGGCCGCTGCTCGGGCAGGGCCCCTCACCTGCCGTCCTCCTGTCCCCGTCCAGCAGCGCCGTATCCGGCCCCGGAACCGCGGCCCACGGGCCTGGACGGGGAGGCGCCGACCTCGCGCCCGGCTGGCTCTTTCTGGTGCCGCCGCCGGGGTCAAGTTGCGGGCGATGGCGGTGACGCCGCCCTCGGCCATCTCCAGCCTCGCCCTGGTCCCTTCCTGTGGCTGCCCGTGCTCTCCCGGGGTCCGTGCAGACGGAGGACTGAGGCCGGGTGGCCGGCGCGTTGCCCTCGGGCCGCGAGTCCAGCAGGTGGCGGTTTGAGCCTAGACCGCGGTGCCCACCTCTCTGCTGGAGCAGGGCAGGCCACACCCCCCCCCCCATTCAGGAGAGGCCATGTGCTTAGCCTCCCCCTGCCCCGAGAGGCTCAGTGAGGTCAGACACCGCGGGCCTGCAAAGGCAGCCCAGCCCGGTCCATCACCTGGGGGGGCGGTGTCTTTGCTGCCACCTGCCTGGGGCTGGGCCTTTGGGGGGTGGGCTGGTTGCGGCCACGAAGTTGTTCTTTTTAAAATGTGCTGAGCTGGGGGGTTGGGGAGCCGGCGTAAGTACCCGGAGCGAGTGGGGTGGGGGGTCGCGCTGGACCCCCTGGGCTTGCTGCTCGGGGTCCCCAGGGAGCAGCGGGAAGGCGGGCGCTGGGGGCAGGGGCGCCTGGCGCGTGCCCTCCGCACCGTTCTGGGGCTCTGCCCCTCGCTGCCCTTCTCCATCTCCCCACGGCTCCCCTCCTGGGCTCTCCTCCCTCACCCGGCTCCGGCCCTGTGGCCCCACCCCTGGCCCCCTCGCCTGGGCGTCTCTGCCAGCTCTGCAGACTGTTTGGAATAGTTGAAATGCTTTGACACCCGGGCCGTGCTGGATGGCAGGGCGGCCGGTTACTGGGCGATTCATATGCAAAACTGCACTATAAATTTCCAGTTGCCCGGCACCGCGGAGCGTCTCTCCACGCACAGTACAGTATTTCTGCCATCTTTGTTTGCATCGCAGTGAGTCATCAAAAGTCTGTCTTGTACCAACACCCGGAGCCGTGCATTCCTCTGGCACCGGCACGCCACTGTTTTTAAAGCCGGGGCTGGGAGCTGGCATTTACTTGGGCTCCCGAATCAAAGGCAGCTATTCATCCCCGGGAGCCGCCTGGATGTCCGTCTGCATCCGGCCTCTTCATTTAGATGCTGTGCGCTGCCCGGGAGAACCGGGCTGGTGCGGCTGAGCTGCGGCCGCCCGGCCCGCGCCGACACTCCCGGCCCCCCCTCCTCCCCTCCCCCCGCGCCCTCCTCCTCCCCGGCTCCGCGGCCCTCCCCACCCCAAGGGCTCCGTTTGCTGCATTCCTGGAGCAGCTGGCGGCTGCGGGCAGCCGGCGTGCGGGCGAGCCTGCCCCTGCCAGGCTGAGCGGGCAGTGCCGGGGCCACCGGCGGCAGCGGCCAAAGGTAGGTCTCCCCCGCTGGCCGGTGCCACCCGCCGACCGGCAACTTCTCCGCAGCGGGGGCACTACGGGCCCTCCCCCGAGCGCGCCCACCTGCCCAACTCCGCTGCCCTCACTCTGCCCTCCCTCCGCGGGCCGGCGGCGCCTCTGCGGCCGCCCGCACTTTCCCCCGGCGGGACAGAGTGGCCCTTTGTGCGGGCTCTGGCTTTGCGGAGTTGAGCCGGTGCCTTCTCCGGCCGGACCGTCCTGGCCCCCCTTCTCGGAATCGGGCGTCGGATCAACAGTGCCGGAGCCCAGTCCCCAGCCCCCCGGCGCCCGGCGCCCGCCCGGCAGCATCCCCAGCCCTGGCCGGTCCCTCCCCCGGGCTCCCCGTGACCCCCGTAGTCACCTGAGCTGGGACCGAGCCAACGGGGATTGGCCGGTTGGAAGCTGGGGAGGCTGGGGGTGTCTGTGCGATTGGAGCTGTGACAGGCGCCCAGCTGGTCCCACAGCGGGTCCTTGACAGCAGCTGGGGGACCTGGGCAGTGGGGGCCCCAAGCAGGGGTGGCCAGCGCGGCTCAGAGCCCCTCTGGCCCCGGAAGTCGCTCTGCAGGACGGGGAGGGAAGCAGAGGTGGCCGGGCCTTTCCGAGCAGCCCCGCGGAGTTGTCCCCACTGCAGCTTACTTCCCTGGGGGCCCCCAGCCCTGGCCCCCCCTGCGGCCCTGTGCCGGCTGCTTTGAGGAAAAAGAAAGCAAACCAGAAACCAAAAGCTTTGGAAAAGACTCCCCCCCCGGCCCCCTGCAGTGCCCTGCAGAGAGGGGGAGCCGCTCCCCTCCCAGGGGAGAGCTGTGAGGGGCTCCTGGCTCCTTCGCTGCTAACTTTCCTGGGGAGAGAGTTGTGTGGAGCCGCCCGCCGTCGCCCCCCCGGCCGGCCTCCGCTGATGGTTGATGGCCGTGTCCGTCCTCCGTGGAGTTCTCTGCACACACCCCAGTGGCTCAGGCCTCTGTTCTTTCTTCTGCTGAGATGAGCGTCTGGGTCCCGAGGGCTCAGTCTCTCTCGGGGGGCTCTGGGGCAGTGCGGGGGGCACTCCCCCGGCGGGAACGCATCCTGTGCAGCTCTGACCCTCCGCTCAGCCAAAGCCCCACGCGGGCAAGGTCGCCCAGACCTTGGGACAGTTCTGGCTGGAGGGCGCGTGGCAGTGACCTGCGGGGGTCACGGCGTGTCCCCTCAGCCTTTCACAGCGGGCGGTTCGGGTCTCGGCCCTTGGCAGGTGGCCGTGGACGCCCGGGAGGCTGACGCGGGGCCCCGCGCCCTCTCTCCCGCAGATGCGCCCGCTGGGGCCGCTCCCGCGTTGAGCCTGAGGCGCGCCCGCCAGTGCCCGCTGCCATGTCGCAGATGCTGCACATCGAGATCCCCAACTTCGGGAACACCGTGCTGGGCTGCCTCAACGAGCAGCGCCTGCTGGGCCTCTACTGCGATGTGTCCATCGTGGTCAAGGGCCAGGCCTTCAAGGCGCACCGGGCCGTGCTGGCCGCCAGCAGCCTCTACTTCCGCGACCTCTTCAGCAGCAACAGCAAGAGCGCCTTCGAGCTGCCGGGCTCGGTGCCGCCCGCCTGCTTCCAGCAGATCCTGTCCTTCTGCTACACGGGCCGGCTGAGCATGGCGGCCAGCGAGCAGCTCGTGGTCATGTACACGGCCGGCTTCCTGCAGATCCAGCACATTGTGGAGCGGGGCGCCGACCCCATGTTCAAGGTGAGCCCGCCCCACTGCGACTCGCAGACCGCCGTGACGGAGGACGCCGGCTCCGCCCCGCAGAGCCCGTGCACCCAGCTGCAGCCGGCCGCCGCCCCCGCGCCCCCCTACGCCATGTCCCCCTCCGTGCCCATCCCGCTGCTGACCCGCGTGAAGCACGAAGCCGCGGAGCTGCCGCCGGCCGCCGGCCCGGGCCTGGCCCCCAAGCGCCCGCTGGAGTCGGGGCCCCGGGACGGCACTGCGGTGGCGGCCGGCACGGCGGTGGCCGCCAGCACGGCCCCTCTCAAGCTGCCCCGGGTCTCCTACTATGGGGTGCCCAGCCTGGCCACCCTCATCCCCAGCATCCAGCAGGTGCCCTACTCCCAGGGGGAGCGGACAAGCCCGGGGGCCAGCAGCCTGCCCACCACCGACAGCCCCACCTCCTACCACAACGAGGAGGACGAGGAGGACGACGAGGCCTACGACACCATGGCGGAGGAGCAGTACGGCCAGATGTACATCAAGGCCACCGGCAGCTACGCAGGTAACGCGCCGAGGCCCGCCCGCCCCCCGCCCCGCGCCCCTCAGCCCGCCGGGCGGCCGGGACAGCCCGGGGAGGCCCCGGCCCAGACCGCGTGAGCTTAGCAGGAGCCGAGGCCTGAGGCGGGACCGTCCTAGGTCAGCCTCGCAGGGCCTCAGCCGAGGACTTCGAACTCGGTCCCGGGTGAGTGGAGAGGCTGTGGGAACGTGTGCAGCCGTGTGGACCTGCTGGAGGCTGCAGTGCCCGCCTCCCGCCCGCGGGACACATTAAGGGCCTCCGTGGGCCAGGGACCACCCGAGGGCCCACAGGGTGCCGCGTGACCCAGGCCGGTCGGTCGCCCGCTCGAGGCCTCAGGGTCCCGCCCCGAGAAGCGCCTGCCCCGTGAGCGTCCAGCCGGCCCATTTCCGCCACCTTCGCCCTCTGCCCTTCCTCTTCCTGCGCCGTCTTGCCTCTCCGTGCGGCCGAAGAGTCCCCTGGACCCGTCCTATTCGCCGCCACCTCCCTGGGCCCAGGGCCGAGGGATAGGCGCAGAAACTGCCTGCTGAAGCAAAGAGCTGCTCCCCCAGGCTAAGGGGGGCTCCCCTGTTTGAGACCTACAAACCTGAGAGGCCCTCATTCCAAAGGCCTGGCGTTGCAGACTGCGTCACAGGGTCACTGGCCCCGGGGACGCTTTCGAATTGCCAAGCAGGGGGTCCCATAGCTGGGGCCCCAGATCAGGTGTCCCCCTGCCTTCTGTGTTCCCCGAAAACTGGCTGTGAGCCGGGCTCGCTGCCTGCCCTGATTGGCATGCGGGGCCCGTGTCCAGTGGACTGGATCCGGGCACGTGGTACCCGCGGGAGCGACATCCAGAGCTGGGGCCCTGGGGACAGGGCAGGGACTCTTCCTCGCTGCCTCCCACGCTCTCGTGCCCGGGTGGGGCAGACCCTGCTGCCCTTCCTCCTGGGACTTGGACTCTGGGCTGGCCCGCGTGGTCCCTCTCAGAGCTGCGGGGAAGGCACTGCCCTGGGCGCCCCCGGCGGGGCTCGAGGGGGCGTCCCCTAGAAGTCGTTGCTTTCAATGCGTGTCGTCACACTCGCCTGGGTTGCACAGGGTGCCAGCACGCAGGCCACCTCTGCTGGACTCGATGCTCCCTTCTAGTGGCAGAGGGAAGGTCCGAGAGCCTGCGAGCGGTGACGGCCACCAGGGAGGCGGGGAAGAGCCGGTGGGGCCCCCTCCCCCGAGCGCGGGCCACGCGGGCCCAGGGCGGCAGACCCCCACGGAGCCGTGCACTCCCCGCCCTCCCGGTGGACGGGGCTCTGTGGCGGGGTCAGGGCCTGCACCCCTCTCTCCTGGGGCTGCTCCCTTCACGGCGCCCCCTCCAGCAGCGTGGCCTCGGGCCGTGGCGCGTCTGGGACAGTGACGCTGTCAGGTGCTGGGGTTGTGGGGGCCGGTGCAGCAGCCGGTCTGAGTGCACCTGCTTCTCCGGCTGGATAGGCCTCGAGCCCGCTCCTCACCTGGACACTTGGGGCCCACCTGCGTCCTTGGCTTTCCCGAGGAGCCAGTGGGATGGGGGCCATGGAGAGGCCAGGTTGGGGGGTGGGAGGCTGAGCTGCCCCCCTGCCTTGGCCGGGTCTTCTCAGCAGCCCACACCCCCAGTCCGCAGACCAGGCGCTGAGTCCCGTGGAGGCCAGGGGTGCGGCCCGGCCCAGAGCCGTGTGCCTGCAGGGGCTCACCCAACCTCGAGGGAAGAGAGGGAGCCCTCGGCCTTCAGAACCCCTGGCCTCCACCTCCCGGGGGTGTCGGAGGCCGGCCGGGGCAGCGGGCGGGGGGGCCGGGGCGGCGCCGGCCCTGCCCCCACCGGCCCAGGATGCCGCGGAGCGGGTTCTCCCCCCGCGAGCCTGTAAGTGGGGCAGGCGGGAGGCTGGGGCGTGAGTTCTTGGTTAGAATCTGGGTTATTGGCAGTGACGTTGCTGGCATCACTGGGCGTCGAGCATGCTGGGAAGACGGTCATAGCGGAGGGGGGGCCGCGGGCCGAGGGGCTCTGTCCCCAAAGTCTGACTGCCTCTCGGGCGCTGGCCCCGTACCCTAGGCTCCCTGCGTGGGCCGGGCCGGGCCGGGGCCCCCTCACACCCTTGGGCGTCCGAGCGGCGACGAGGGTCGGCAGGGCCGTCCGTGTGGTGGAGCCCGGGCCACGTGAGGCACAGCCTGTGACATGGCCTCAGTTTCCCCACCGGCCAGGGGAGCAGTCGGCCGGGGTGACCTCCGAGAGTCTTGACCAGCAGGCCCTGAGCGGGACCCGCCTCACCCCGCCTGGTGGAGGAGCGCGGGCGGCTCGCGCGGCGGCCTCTCATCCCAGGAGCCGCGTGTGGAGCTGACCGCTGTGTTTCCCGCCCGTTTCCGCCCGCGTGTCTCCCGTGGTGACGCGTCCGGGGCCCCGCTGAAGGGCGGTGGCTCAAGTCTCATTTGTTGCTGTCAGGAGCGATGCCACCGCAAAGGCCCCAACTGGGGGTGTCAATGGGCCGAGTCGGATGCCCCCAGTGGGGCTGTCTGCGCCTCCTCCGCTGGGTGCACGTGTGGCCCGGCCGCCTCCGGGGCTCAGGGGAGCCCCTGCTCCAGCTCCCGAGGGCTCGCGAGCTGGTGCGTGTCTGTCTGCAGGTCAAGGCAGTGGGGTCACGGGGGTCGGTGTCGGCTCAAGGTGCGGTGAGGGGTCTGCCCCATGGTGTCCATGCTCCTGGGGTGCTCTCCTGTACCCACAGGCCGAGAACAGTGGAGGCCAATGTGGGTGCTCTCGCACTGGGGGAGACAGACGAAGACTCTGGGCACGTTCTCCATCATGGCTGGGTGGCCGCTGTCACCCCAGCCATGGGAGTGCGGCTGCAGGCGGGGGGATGAGCCAGGGGGCCTGTGGGGTGGGGTGCTGGCGCCAGCCAGGCCCCCTTCGTGGTTCCGTGCGGCGGGGGGGGCCCCTCGCGGCCTGACCGCCTCTGTGCCTCCCCTGTGCCACCGCCCCGGGCCTGCATTCGTGCGGGGACCTGACTTCAGGCTCGGCGCCCCCCGGCTCAGGCAGATGTCTGATGCCAGTGGCAGATGTCGCTCCCTGTGGGTGCCTGAGACGAGGCGGGCCTGCCTGTTTGACACCAGCCACCAGCGGCCACGTTAACCCTTTCCGGGGCTGTGACCCCTGGGGGTGCCGTGCCGGTGCACCAGGACGCCAGCCCTGTGTGGCCTGGCCTCCCCTGCCCCTCGGGGGGCGGCCAGCTCCCTGGTCAGCCCACTGTCCCTCGGGAACTGTTCTGTGGTGGGGGATTCAGGTGTCCGTCGCTGAGCCCCGGGCCTGGCTCCGTGGGACAGGCCCGTGGCCGTGGCGGTGCCAGACCGTCTGGAAGGTTCGTGCCTCCGCCCAGCTGTGCCAGCTCCCGGACGCGGGGCAGACGCCGCAGTGCCTCCTGGCACACGGCAGCACACCTGTCCCCGGCTCGCCCTGGGCTCCCGTGTGCCGGGCTGGAGGGTGGGCAGCGTGTGCGAGCCAGCCCGGTCCAGGCCCCGTGCCACCTCTGAGGGCAGCGCTGCTGCCGTCCCTTCTTACAGGTGGGGGCCAAGGTGCGGGAAAGACCTGGCTGGCAGCTGTGGGACCCCCAGCAGGGCCTCCGCCTGCTCAGCTGACGGGGTGCCTGTCGGGGGTCACTCCTGCCCGCAGCCCAGGGCTCAAAGGCTGTCGCTTGGGGGCCCCCCATGGAAGTGGGGAGAAGGCCGGGTTTCTTCTGCAAACCCTAGTCCCCGCCACCCCGCGTGGGCTCCTGGCCTGGGTCTCAGGTGTCCTCACTGCTGGAGGCCGGCCCAGCCCCTGGGGGGGCCCCGGGACCCAGGGCATGTTTGTCCCTGGCCTGGCTGGGGTGGGACCCAGGTGGAGGTGGGGGGCCTTGAGCCGGGGCGTGTTCTCCCTTCTAAGGCCACCCTGCAGCCCCAGTAGGCCATCCCGGTGTGTCTGTCCCACCAAGGACCCAGGAGGCTGGCCCCAGCCGCCCTGAGGGCCCTCCAGGCTGGGGCTGGTTCCTGCGGGCCCCTGGGGACGGGCCTCTGTGTCTCCTGTGTCCTGGTCCTCAGCTTCCGCTAGTGCGGCGCCGGTGCCAGGCGGACTTCCGTGCAGCGTCACGTGTCCCTCTCGAGCCCCTGACCGCCCCGAGGGCTCGCACACCAGTTTTATTGGGGTGCAGCTGTGTGCCGTAGTGGAGTGGGCGTGAAGGGCACCCATCTGAGCCGCGGGCACCGTCAGATGCGGGGCAGCGCGCGCCCCACCCATCCGCCCTCCTGGGCCTGCTTCCCGTCACCCTGGATCCTTTGGCTGTTCTGGAAGGTCCCAGAAACGGAGTCTGGCCTCTCTCATCGCAGGATGCCTCTGAGACTGGCCGGGACCAGACCTGCCTTTTCTCTCCCGCTGTTGCTTATGAAAGTGTCACATGCAATAAAATGTCCCGCTGGGAAGCACGCAGGCGACGGGCGTGTTGACTGCCATCGAGACCAGTCGGTCAGGACACAGAACACCTCGCTCCCCTGGAAAGTGTCCTGGGTGCCCCCCACCTCGCCCCGCCTGCCACCCGCGTGCTCTTTGCCACTGCCGTTTGCCTTTCCCAGAGTCTCCGTGCGTGGGGTCGTCGCAGGAGACCCTGATTTCCCCATTTACAGTCAGGCTGTGTCGAGATTCATCCATGTGGTCGAGCGTTGGTCCTCGGTCCCGCTGGTTGCTCGGTGGACATGCCACCGTCCCCCACGTGCCCCTGGCGCGGGGCTGCTGTGAGCACCGTGCCCAGGTGCCGCTGCCGGCTCACGCGACAGGCGCCCGTGTCCCTCCCAGCTGCCCAGCAGGCGCCGGTGTTCGGAGCTTTTTTTTTCCTTTTTCTTTCAAATCGTGAACGAGGTCTGAAATTCATCCGCTATTTTTTTGTTGTTTATTTTTTGGACCATCTATCGAAACGATTACGCGGGTTTCTCCTTAATTTTACTGAGGCGGCGTGTTGCATCGGTTAATTTTCACCCGTCGGACCGTCCTTGCCTCCCTGGGTCATTACGCATCACGGTGCTTTCGTACTGCTGGGTTCGGCTTGCCGTGAGTTTCGGGGGTTCTGCGTCTCCGTTCGTGACGGCGAGGCACCCGCGGGTCCCCCACGTTGCGTCTGTCTGGCGTCGGTGTCGGGACATCGCCCGCCTGGCGTCCCCTCCTCCTTTATTTCTGTAGGACGTTGTCGGTGTGACGTTCTCTCCTACGTGTCCGATAGGATTCGTTCGCCGGCCCAGCCGCCGGGCGCACGGCCCTGTCGGTGATGATCGTGGGCAGGTTTTTAAGGGCAAAGTCGATGACTTTAGGGGCAGCGCTATTCGGGATTCTGTCCCGTTTTGCCGCGGACGTGGCGACTTGTGTCTTGCATGGAACTTCCCCGTGTCCGAGTGACTTGGAGATCGATGCAGCCATTCCAGCTTCCTCGTGTTTAGGGTTCCATGGCGTTAGCGCGCCCCATCTTTTCACTTTAATCTCCCTGTGCCTTAGAGCGCATTTCTTACGGACGCACACGAGAGAGATTTGCGTTTTTATCCAGACTGGCCGTCCGTCTGCCTTTTAGTTGGGTCTTTAGACCACGTAAGTTGATGTGATTTTCGATGGGGTTCGGTTCAAGCCTATCCTCTCGCCATTCGCTTTTTACCCTGCCCCCCGCAACCCCGTTTCCCCGGCACCTTTTTTGATTGGCTTTTTCTCTGGTCCTGCTTAGCCCCACGGCTCACTCGACGGTCGCGTCTCCTGTGCCTGAGCCGAGGGCGCGTGTTTGTTGCTGAGCGCGTCGGGCCACTTTCTCAGCCCCGTCTCGTCCTCACGTGTCACTTGAGTCTTCGCCCGGGCGCGTCCACCCCCCGCCTCTTGTCCTTTGTGCGATCGCCGTCACGTGATTTACTTCTTCGCGTGCTGTAAGCTTTACGACGTGACGCCATGTTTGCTTGAACCACCAAGTGACCTTTTCTCACCCATGTTTGGTCGCTTTTGACAAGTACAGGAAAAGTCGCCCTTCGGGGTCCGAGTTCTCTGCGTTTAAATAAACGCCACGTCGCGCGGTCGCTTCCACGGTCGAGACACAGAACCGCGTCCTCGCCCTGAGAGCTCCCTCGTCGGACGCTTCGCGGTCACTGCTTCCCCTTCCCGCCAGCGCCCGGCGACCGCTGTCACTCAGACGTGGTCCCGCAGCACGCGGCCTCTGGGGCCGCGGAGCGTGGAGGTGCGCCCGGGTTGCGTGAGTTCGTGGCCGCCGTTTTCACGGCTGCGTGGTGTCGCGTCGTGCGGCGGTACCCGCGTTTGGGAGTTCGTTCCCCCGTTACGGGTCCCCGAGGTCGTGCCGTTTCGAGCTCCTCGCAGCCGTGGATTACGCCGTCGCAGGCGGCGCGTACCGGCCTCACCCGCCCCCGGCCGTTCAGCTCCACTGGATACGTCGACTCAGGAGTGAGGCGGTGGGTCCCGTGGGAAGCGGGTGTGTGACTTTGTGAGAAGTCGCCCAGACTCTGTCTGAAGTGGCTGCGTCACTTTGCATGGTGACCGGAGTGCACGAGCGTCCTCGGCCCTACCACGTCCCCGTCCGCGCCCGGCTTCGTCTTGTTCTGCAGCCACGTGCACGGGTCGGAGGGGACGGGGTGTCTCGCTGTGGTTTCCGTTCGTCTCGCTCGTGTCTGGTGACAGCGAACAGCTTTGACGTACCGGTTCGCCGTCGCGCAGCTGCTCTGGTCGAGGGCCTCTGAGTCCTTTCTGATCGGGCCGTTTGAGTATCGAGTGGTGTTGAATTTCACGCGTTCGTTATACAGTGCGGGTCGCAGTCCTTGGTTGGGTGTGCGATGAATAAACATTTTTTCCCAGACCGGAGCTCTTTTTATTCTCTTAATAGTGCTTTTTATGGACATTTTTAAAATTTTGGCGAAGTTAAATGATGAGTGATTTCTCTTAATAGATTACGCTTTGCTGTGGTGTTTAGGTTTTTACCTAACAAGATTACAGGATTCTTTTTCCTTGTTTTCTTCTAGATTTTTCTTTTTCTTTTTAGGCGAGGCAACCCTTGGTTGACCTCACCCATGGCGAGGACCTTGTCAGCTTACGATCCCTTATTTTTTTATTTTACTTTTTACGCCCACAGCACTGGGTCTTCCTAGGTGGTCTCTCAGCCAAGGACTCACCAGACCTGACTCTGCTTAGCTTCTGAGGTCGGACGGGATCGGGCTTGTTCAGGGTGGCGTGGCCGTAGACTTCTTCTAGATTTTTATGGCTTAGTTTATGGCTCATTTCGAATTAATTTTTGTATAAAGTGTAAGGTATGGGCCAAGAGTCTATTTTTTTTAATATGGAGGTCCAGTTTTCTTTCGAAGACATTTAAAATAGGGAAAGAAAAAAAACCCTTTTATATTTGCTCACGTGTTTACCTTGTTCTTCATACTTCACATAGATCTGGTATCACTCTCCTGCTGGAAGAATTGCCTTTATTATTTCTACGGTCCCACTGATGGACTAGTAATGAATTCTGAAAAATTATAGAAAGGTCTTTCTATAATTCCATAATTATAGAAAGGTCTTCCTCTGAAGAATCTGGCTTACCGAAGTATAACTCACGTTTAATAAAATTAATGGGTTTTCACCGGACCACTGTCACCCTCACGTCCGAAGGTACTTTTGCTGGACGCAGATGGCTAGGCTGGCAGTGCTTCTTGCTTTCTCTAGCTGCCATTCCCTCGTCTCGGGGCTGCATCTTCTCTCGCAGGAAGCTGGTCGCTCCCATCTGTCCCTCCGTGGGCACCGTGTCTTTGTCTTTCCGGCCGTGTTCCCCTCGGCTCATGACGGGCTTTGCGTAGTTTGCGTTTCTTCTGCTTAGGGTTTGCTGAGTTTCGGGACCTGTGTGTTCACGCCGTCATTTCTTCACATATTTGTATGTCCCTCCCCGAGAACTTCAGCTCGGCATGTTTATGTCCCTGAGGTCACCGGGGCTCTGTTTACTTATTAACGCTTCTCCTTTTCCTGTCCAGGCTTTGGGTTGAGTAGTTTCTATTACTCCCCCTTCACGTTCACTGATCTTTTCTGCAGCTCCGTTTTGTTCGTGTTTATACTTTCCATGTCCCCCCT